>NW_027122651.1:0-123659 GCF_030686945.1 Centruroides vittatus | reverse complement strand
AGAGAGTGAGAAGCATATTTCCCGTTAATTTTATGGATTTTATCCCAGACCGCTTTTGAGCTGGTGGAAGATGTTATGCTAGATACATACTTCCTCCAAGAATCCCTTTGGCTTTGCCTCCTTATTTTTCTGGCATTTGCCTTTGCTTTTTTAAAAGCTATCAAATTCTCAGCAGTGGGGTATCTTCTGAAAATCCCCCATGCTTTCTTTTGTTTTTTAAATGCTACCTCACAATTCTGATCCCACCATGGTTTCGGATGTTTTGGATATCTGGTTGACGTTTTCCCCATTGTTTTTTCGGCTGCCTGAATAATACTCGATGTGACAACTTCTACTGCATCATTGATATCGGCAGTATTGACCATTTCCTCAGTGATGTTAGCCAAAGAGGAAAATGTAGGCCAATCTGCCGTTTCAAATTTCCAGCGTGGTGGACGGGCTGTTTCACAGCTTTCTCTGCCTCGATATTCTAAAAATATTGGGAAGTGGTCGCTGGAAAGTGGATTACATCCAACCTTCCATGTAAACGCTGAAAACAGATTTGGACTAGCTAATGTCAAATCAATGGCAGTAAATGTTCTTGTTGGGGCGTGGAAGTATGTCACTTCTCCAGTATTAAATAAATAGAGTTGGTGATTGCCTATAAATCTCTCAATGGCCCTGCCTCGACGGTTTATGTCGGGACTGCCCCACATTGGGTTGTGGCCATTGAAATCACCGAGTAAAAGGAATGGAGTCGGCAGTTGTTCAACCAAGGCATCCAATTCATCTTCATCAATTCTGACATCTGGTGGCAAGTATATGGAACAAACTGTGACAGTAACGCCAATTGAAATTCTGACTGCCACAGCTTGCAGCTCTGTTGTTATTTGTACCGGTAAGGACGGGATGCGGTTTGAAACCAGTATAGCCACACCTCCGCTGGCACGGTTGTGGCTATCGTCATCCTTACGATAAAGATTGAATCCTTTTAAAGAAATATTTTCTCCAGGTTTCAGATGGGTTTCCTGGAGTGCCACACAGAGAGATGAGGTAGATAATGTCAAGTGTTTAATGTCAGAAAAGTTGTTGCGGAAACCACGACAGTTCCATTGGATTATTTTGTTATCCATTATGTGTTTGAGGTAGCATTCTTCGCAAAAGTGTCCCTCTTCAATTTCACAGAGGATTTTCCTTTTGGAGGTGAAATTGGTTGTGGCACCTCCATATTATTCTCTTCATCAGAGATATCAGAGAACTCACTCATAGATTGAGCCTCTGATTTTTTAGATTTAGAGAGAGCTGCTTTCACTCTCTGTTTGTTTAGTGGGTTCTTACTTGCCTTCTTAGAACCCAGGTTTCTTGTTGTGACCCCTGTTTTAGGTAGGGGTGCTTTTGCTTTTAGATTCTCTTTTTCTGGTGTTTCTTTTGATGGGATCAGTAGACATTTCGCATGGCAAGTGAGAGATTCTTTCGGAGAAACTGAAATATTCGTTTGAACTGCACATGTCTTTGTGGATTTCAAAACAGCTGCAAATGTCTTCTGTTTCAATGGTGCACTTGAAGTGACCATGCGCCGAGCCTCTAGGTAAGGTATGTTGCTAACTGTTTTCACTCGTTGGATTTCTTTCTCTCTCTGCCATGCAGGGCATTTCCGGGAGTAGGCAGGATGGGCGTCTTTGCAATTCACACAGCATGGAGTATTGGTACACTCAGCACTCTGGTGACCTTCACTTCCACACTGTGCACATACGCTCTTTCCTCTGCAGGATGTTTGAGAATGTCCAAACCGCTGGCATTTGAAGCAGCGCAGTGGGTTTGGAACATATGGTCGAACTGGACAGCGCAGATATCCTGCAGTAACAAATGATGGTAATGTTGGCTTTCCAAAAGTGAGAATGAGATGTTTAGTTGGTATCAACTTGCCATCACGACGAATGGAGATGCGTCGGACAGCAGTGACACCTTGATCTGAAAGACCGATCTGGATATCTGATTCATCTTCAGACATCAGATCGACCTCAGATATCACACCACGTGATGAGTTCAAACTTGCGTGTGGTGTGATGGTGACTGTTATGTCTCCTAGAGATGTCATTTTCAAAAGCTTTGCTGACTGTTGAGAGGAGGCTGCTTCTATCAGTAGGTCCCCTGACCTCAATTTTTGTATTTTCTTTAAATGTCCAATAGTTGATTCAAACAACTTTTGAATTAGGAAAGGGGAACACTTAGACATCGGTTTTTCAGTAGTACTATGTACTATGAGATAAATTGGTTGGTTGGAGGAACTGACCTCCTTTGGTTGTGATGCAATGGTGCTTGTGGTTTTTGAATTTGTTGAATCCATGTTTAAAAATAACTATTCAGCTCCTAGTGACCCCACCCACCATGGGGTCCAACAAGGGGATGCCGTCACATGGGAGACTCCCATAGACCGTCACACCAGGGTTTCCCAGGAGCTATACCCTCACAATGCAGTCAAGAAGAGCACATCTTGCCTGACGTGTCCGCCCGGTCTGCATCGATCGGTTGACTCCAAGCCGAGGTCAAGAATGACTCACCGACCAGCCGATTGACTCAAACGGAGCCTGATTTGAGCCTCCCGTTTATCCGAAGCAGGGGCCAAAGCAGTGTGTTGGGGACGGTATGTTGCCCCTCAACTACCAGGATCCCCCTTTCCGGCATACGGGCCACCACGCACGGCAAACACGTGGGTGGGCGTTCAGATCCCAGGGATGGTAAAGAAGAGTTACTAAACCATCTCTGGGAGGTCCCCTCACCACGGACAGGAACCCACATCGGGGGTAATTAAACAGCAAACGATGACCTTTCCTAATTACATATTTTAAGGCTAGGTAAATAGCCTGCACCTCTGCAGTAAAGATGGAAGAATTTGATGCAATTTGTTCTGCCACGATCTCATCCTGGCAGACAAAGGCTGAGCCAACGTAATCAACCGATTTCGATCCATCAGTATAAATAGGAATTAAATTCCTGTCGTGATGTTGAATTTCTGCAAAGTGCTGCCTATAGATGTAGTCCGGGGTGGATTCCTTAGGAAACTGCTTTAAGCTAATGTCAACATTAATCACAGGAGTTGACCAAGGTGATATATTATCGACCTCGGCCTGTGAAATGTTGCTTGTGTCCAGGTCAATCGTGCTGCTTACATTCTCCATTCTAATGTCAAATGTAGGGACACAACTTGGGCGAGCTGTAAATAATCTTTTCAGCTGAGTATCTGATACTCTACAATAAACTGAAGGTTTAGCCAAAGATTTCTGTTTAATGTAATAGAACAGAGACAACTGCTCTCGCCTGAGAGATAGTGGGGGCTCATAAGCATCTACGTATAAACTTTGGACAGGAGAAGTTCGAAACGCACCAGTGCACAAACGCAATGCTTGATGGTGGATTGGATCCAGCATCCGAAGAGTAGATTCTCGCGCAGAGCCATACACAATACATCCATAATCAAGCTTAGAGCGAACAAGAGCTCTATATATTCTGAGCATCGAACATTTGTCTGCTCCCCAGAATGAGCAGCATAATACCTTTAAAAGGTTCAGAGATTTTAAACATCTACTCTTCAAATTGCGCAAGTGTGGTAAGAACGTCAATTTATGGTCAAACACGACACCCAAAAATTTTGCTTCGTTGACCATTGGGATTTTAACCCCATTTAGGTAAATTTCAGGCTCCAGGTGCAAACCACGCCTTCGGCAAAAGTGAATGCACGACGTCTTCTCTACGTTAAAGCTGAAACCATTGGTCTTGGACCAATTGTCTATGCGATTTAGGGAGGTTTGCAGTTGTCTCTCAATAAAACTCATATTACTAGACTGGCAGGAGATCTGAAAGTCATCCACATACAGAGAGTGTTTCACACTGGGAGGAAGACATTTAGCTATGCTGTTAATTTTAATTAGAAACAGAGTCACACTCAAAATAGAACCTTGAGGAACACCTTCTTCTTGTGTGTAAGGCCTAGATAAAGTTGTGCCCATCCTGACTTGGAATCTTCGATTCCGTAAAAAGTTTTTTATAAAAGTTGGCAAATTACCCCGCAATCCGAATTGGTGCAGATCACGAAGTATTCCGTATCGCCAGCAGCGATCATAGGCCTTCTCTATATCGAAAAACACAGACACTAAGTGCTGTCGTCTAACGAACGCTTCGCGTATGGATGCTTCAAGGTTTACTAAATTGTCCGTGGTACTTCTGTTCCTACGAAATCCACTCTGATGTGGTGAAAAGTAATCCTTTTCCTCTAAGAGGAACATCAAACGTCCATTTACCATTCTCTCAAAAAGTTTACAGAGACAACTCGTAAGAGAGATTGGTCTGTAATTAGAGGGATTCTTGCAGTCTTTACCTGGCTTGGGTATGGGAATGATGATAGATAGCCTCCAAGAGTCAGGAAAGGTATGTTCTGTCCATATTCTGTTGAACAGATTCAAAAGATTACAAAGGGAATTGTCTGACAAATTTTTAATCATGCTGTAGTGGATTTTATCCGGGCCTACAGCAGTATTCCCCGAGCGAGACATCGCTCTATGTAATTCTATTCTGGTGAATGGCACATTATATTCCTCATTAGATGAGGAGTAAAAGTTTAAGTACTGTTTTTCACTTTGAGCTTTATAAACCTGAAAATCCCTTGTATACACAATATTGCTGGATGAAGCCGAAAACGTCTCACCCAACAGATCAGCAATACCCCGTATATCACTGATTATTGTGCCATTATTTTCCAACATGGACAGAGAATGAGAAGCATATTTCCCATTAATTTTATGGATTTTATCCCAGACTGCTTTTGAGCTGGTGGAAGATGTTATGCTAGATACATACTTCCTCCAAGAATCCCTTTGGCTTTGCCTCCTTATTTTCCTGGCATTTGCCTTTGCTTTCTTAAAAGCAATCAAATTGTTAGCAGTGGGGTATCTTCTGAAAATCCCCCATGCTTTCTTTTGTTTTTTAAATGCTGCCTCGCAATTTTGACTCCACCATGGTTTCGGATGCTTTGGATATCTGGTTGATGTTATCCCCATTGTTTTTTCAGCTGCCTGAATAATAGTCGATGTGACGGCTTCAACTGCATCATTGATATCAGCAGTATTGACCATTTCCTCAGTGATTTTAGCCAAAGAAGAAAATGCAGGCCAATCTGCTGTTTCAAGTTTCCAGCGTGGTGGACGGGCTGTTTCACAGCTTTCTCTGCCTCGGTATTTTAAAAATATTGGGAAGTGGTCACTAGAGAGTGGATTAGATCCAACTCCCCATGTAAATGCTGAAAACAAGTTTGGGCTAGCTAATGATAAATCAATGGCAGTAAATGTTCTTGTTGGGGCATGGAAGTATGTCACTTCTCCGGTATTAAATATATACAGTTGGTGATTGCCTATAAATCTCTCAATGGCCCTGCCACGACGATTGATGTCGGGACTGCCCCACATTGGATTGTGACCATTGAAATCACCAAGTAGAAAGAATGGAGTTGGCAGCTGTTCAACCAAGGCATCCAATTCATCGTCATTGACTCTGACATCTGGTGGCAAGTATATCGAACAAACTGTGACAGTAACGCCAATTGAAATTCTGACTGCCACAGCTTGCAGTTCTGTTGTTATTTGTACCAGTAAAGACGGGATGCGGTTTGAAACCAGTACAGCCACACCTCCACTGGCGCGGGTGTGGCTGTCGTCATCTTTACGGTAAAGATCGAATCCTTTTAAAGAAATTCTTTCTCCAGGTTTTAGATGTGTTTCCTGGAGTGCCACGCAGAGAGATGAGGTAGAGTATGTCAGGTGTTTAACGTCAGAGAAGTTGTTGCGGAAACCACGACAGTTCCATTGGATTATTTTATAATCCATTATGTGTTTGAGGTAGCATTCTTTGCGAGGGTATCCCTCTTTAATTTAACAGGGGGTCTCTCTTTTGGAGGTGACTTTGGTTTCGTAACCTCCGTATTAGGCTCTTCGTCAGATATGTCAGAAAACTCACTCACAGATTGAGCTTCTGATTTTTTTGAAACTTTAGAGAGGGCTGCTTTCACTCTTTGTTTGTTAAGTGGGTTCTTACTGGCTTTTTTAGAACCCACATTTCTGGTTGTTACCCCTGATTTACTTACAGAGGTTTTAGTCTTTGTGATCTCCTTTTCTTCTGATTGTGTAGATGGGATCAATAAGCATCTTGCATGGCATGTAAGAGATTCGCTTGGGGATACAGAAATATCTGTTTGAACCCCACGTGTCGTAGTAGATTTCAACACGGCAGCAAATGTCTTTTGTTGCATAGGTGCACTTGGAGTGACCATGCGACGAGCCTCTGGATATGATATGTTTTTCTCAGTTTTTATCCGTTGAATTTCTTTTTCTCTTTGCCATGCAGGGCATTTCCGGGAGTAGGAAGGATGGGCATCTTTGCAGTTCACACAGTGTGGAGTACTTTTACATTCAGTACTGTCGTGACCTTCAGTTCCACACTGTGCACATAAGCTTTTGCCTCGGCAAGACGTCTGGGAATGTCCAAATCGCTGGCATTTAAAGCAACGCAGCGGATTTGGAATATACGGACGAACTGCACAGCGCAGATACCCGGCTGTAACAAAGGATGGCAATGTAGGCTTGTTGAACGTGAGGATTAAATGTTTTGTGGGTATCAACTTGCCGTCTCGACGGATCGAAATGCGTCGAACGGAAGTGACACCTTGGTCTGAGAGGCCGATCTGAATGTCTGATTCGTCTTCAGACATTAAGTCAAACTCAGATATCACACCTCGTGAGGAGTTCAAACTTACGTGTGGTGTGACCGAAATTGCCACGTCTCCAAGAGTCTTCATTGACAAAAGCTTTACTGTTTGTTGAGGAGAGGCTGTTTCTACTAGATCCCCTGACCTCAATTTTTGCGTTTTTTTTAAATGCCCAATGGTTGATTCAAATAGCTTTTGAATCAAAAAAGGAGAACACTTAGCAAGGGGTTTTTCTCCAGTTGCATGCACTATTAAGTAAGCAGGTTGGCTGGAGGTCTTTTCTTTTGTCTGTGCTTGTTTTTGGTTTTTGGTATCCATATTTAAGAATTTATATTCAGCTCCTAGTGACCCCACCCACCATGGGGCCCAACAGGGGGGTGCCGTCACATGGGAGACTCCCATAGACCGTCGCACCAGGGTTTCTCAGGAGCTATACCCTCACAATGCAGTCGAGAAGAGCACACCTTGTCTGACGTGTCTGCCCGGTCTGCATCGATCGGTTGACTCCAAGCCGAGGTCAACAATGACTCAACGACCAGCCGATTGACTCAAACGGAGCCTGATTTGAGCCTCCCGTTTATCCGAAGCAGGGGCCAAAGCAGTGTGTTGGGGACGGTATGTTGCCCCTCAACTACCAGGATCCCCCTTTCCGGCATACGGGACACCACGCACGGCAAACACGTGGGTGGGCGTTCAGATCCCAGCGATGGTAAAGAAGAGTTTCTAAACCATCTCTGGGAGGTCCCCTCACCACGGACAAAAACCTACATCGAGGGGATTCGCAAGTTTGCTGTAAAAACTTGGTTACTTTTTTAAAAGACTTCCAAGAAGCTGGTCGTTGTGTTTTTTTGCAAAATGACGTATTGTACGTTGACGATAAGAGATTTACGTAGGAACATCAAACGGAGGTTTACCATTCTCTAGAGGAACATCTAGAAAACCATTCTGTAGAGGAACATCAAACGTCTGTTTACCATTCTCTTAAACAGTTTACAGAGACAACTCGTAAGAGAGATTGGTCTGTAATTAGAGGGATTCTTGCAGTCTTTACCTGGCTTGGGAATGGGAATAATGATAGATAGCCTCCAAGAGTCAGGAAAAGTATGTTCTGTCCATATTCTGTTAAACAGATTCAAAAGATTACTGAAGGGAATTGTCTGACAAGATTTTTAATCATGCTGTAGTGGATTTTATCCGAACCTACAGCAGTATTCCTCGAGCGAAAGATTGCTGTACATAGTTCTATTCTGCTGAATGGCAAATTATATTCCTCATTAGATGAGGAGTGAAAGTTTAAGTACTGTTTTTCACTTTGGGCTTTATAAACCTGAAAATCCCTTGTATACATAATATTGCTGGATGAAGACGAAAACGTCTCACCCAACAAATCAGCAATACCTTGTATATCACTGATTATTGTGCCATTATTTTCCAACATGGACAGAGAGTGAGAAGCATATTTCCCATTAATTTTATGGATTTTATCCCAGACTGCTTTTGAGCTGGTGGAAGATGTTATGCTAGATACATACTTCCTCCAAGAATCCCTTTGGCTTTGCCTTCTTATTTTCCTGGCATTTGCCTTTGCTTTTTTAAAAGCAATCAAATTGTTAGCAGTGGGGTATCTTCTGAAAATCCCCCATGCTTTCTTTTGTTTTTTAAATGCTGCCTCGCAATTCTGATCCCACCATGGTTTCGGATGCTTTGGATATCTGGTTGATGTTTTCCCCATTGTTTTTTCGGCTGCCTGAATAATACTAGAAGTGACAACTTCTACTGCGTCATTGATATCAGCAGTATTGACCATTTCCTCAGTGATTTTAGCCAAAAAAGAAAATGCAGGCCAATCTGCCGTTTCAAGTTTCCAGCGTGGTGGACGGGCTGTTTCACAGCTTTCTCTGCCTCGATATTTTAGAAATATTGGGAAGTGGTCACTAGAGAGTGGATTAGATCCAACCTCCCATGTAAATGCTGAAAACAGATTCGTGGTTGCTAATGATAAATCAATGGCAGTGAATGTTCTTGTTGGGGTGTGGAAGTATGTCACTTCTCCAGTATTAAATAAATACAGTTGGTGATTGCCTATAAATCTCTCAATGGCCCTGCCTCGACGGTTGATGTCGGGACTGCCCCACATTGGATTGTGGCCATTGAAATCACCGAGTAAAAGGAATGGAGTCGGCAGTTGTTCAACCAAGGCATCCAATTCATCTTCATCGACTCTGACATCTGGTGGCAAGTATATGGAACAAACTGTGACAGTTACTCCAATAGAAATTCTGACTGCCACGCTTGCAGCTCTGTTGTTATTTGTACCGGTAAGGACGGGATGCGGTTTGAAACCAGTATAGCCACACCTCCACTGGCGCAGTTGTGGCTATCATCATCTTTGCGGTAGAGACCAAATCCTTCTAAGGATATTTTTTCTCCGGGTTTTAAATGTGTTTCCTGGAGTGCCACGCAGAGAGATGGGGTAGATGATGTCAGATGTTTAATGTCAGAGAAGTTATTGCGGAAACCACGACAGTTCCATTGGATTATTTTGTAATCCATTATGTGTTTGAGACAGCATTCTTAGTAAAAGTATCCCTCTTTAGTTTTACAGCTGATTTTCCTTTTGGAGGTGTGGTTGGTAGTGTCACCTCCTTATTAATTTCTTCATCAGAGAAGTCAGAAAGCTTACTCATGGACTGAGTCTCTGATCTCTTTGATTTAGAGAGGGCTGCTTTCAATTTTTGTTTATTGAGTGGGTTCTTATTTGCCTTTTTAAAACCCACATTTCTAGTTATTACTCCTGTTTTGGGAACGGTTGATTTTGTCCTTACGTTCTCCTTTTCTTCTGTTTTTTTAGACTGAATTAGCAAACATTTAGTGTGGCGAGTGAGAGATTCATTTGGTGAAACAGAGATATCTGTTTGAACTCCACACGAGTTTGTGGATTTCAAAACTGCAGCAAATGTCTTGTGTTTAAGCGGTGCACTTGAAGTGACCATGCGACGAGCGTCTAGGTAAGATAAATTGTTGACAGTTTTCACCCGCTGAACCTCTTTCTCTCTCTGCCATGCAGGGCATTTCCAGGAGTAGGCAGGATGGGCATCTTTGCAATTCACACAGCATGGAGTATTGGTACACTCGGCACTCTGGTGACCTTCAGTTCCACACTGTGCACATACGCTCTTTCCTCGGCAGGATGTTTGAGAATGTCCAAACTGCTGGCATTTGAAGCAGCGCAGCGGGTTTAGAACGTATGGTCGAACTGAGCAGCGCAGATATCCTGCAGTAACAAATGATGGTAATGTTGGCTTTCCAAAAGTGAGAATCAGATGTTTAGTTGGTATAAACTTGCCATCACGACGAATGGAGATGCGTCGGACAGCAGTGAGACCTTGATCTGAAACACCGATCTGAATATCTGATTCATCTTCAGACATCAGATCGATCTCAGATATCACACCACGTGACGAGTTCAAACTTGTGTGTGGTGTGATGGTGACATTTATGTCTCCTAGAGATTTAGTCTTTAAAAGCTTTGCTGATCGTTGAGGAGAGGCTGCCTCAACGAGTAAATCTCCTGACCTCAATTTTTGGATTTTTTTAAGATGCCCAATGGTTGATTCAAATAATTTTTGAATCAAAAAGGGGGAAAATTTAGACAGAAATGTTTCTCCCATAGCATGAACAATAAGGTAGGCTGGTTGGTTAATGGAAGTAAAATCACTTGGTGGTGATGCTTTGGTACCTAATGTTTTAGATTGTATTGAATCCATATTGAAAAATTAATATTCAGCTCTCGGTGACCCCACCCACCATGGGGTCCAACAAGGGGATGCCGTCACATGGGAGACTCCCATAGACCGTCACACCAGGGTTTCCCAGGAGCTATACCCTCACAATGCAGTCAGGAAGAGCAAATCTTGTCTGACGTGTCCGCCCGGTCTGCATCGATCGGTTGACTCCAAGCCGAGGTCAACAATGACTCAACGACCAGCCAATTGACTCAAACAAAGCCTGATTTGAGCCTCCCGTTTATCCGAAGCAGGGGCCAAAGCAGTGTGTTGGGGACGTTATGTTGCCCCTCAACTACCAGGATCCCCCTTTCCGGCATACGGGTCACCACACACGGCAAACACGTGGGTGGGCGTTCAGATCCCAGGGATGGTAAAGAAGAGTTACTAAACCATCTCTGGGAGGTCCCCTCACCACGGACAGCAACCCACATCGAGGGGACAAAACTGAAGAGAGTATGGGATTTGATAATACATAAAAATTTGACCTGGATTGTAGAGGAATTAATATTCACAATTAATTAATCTAGGTGTAAAATTATTCGCCATTATTCAGTTTTTGTATTTTATTATTTTTGTGTTATTATTCAGTTATTTTATTATTTATTTTTTACTTTAAGTTTTTCGTTAGCAATGCGTTTTGAGAGTATGTTAATCTATTAACTTAAAATGCAAATTCAAATAAATTCGAATGTTACAATTCAAACAAAAATCTAAAGCCTGAAGATGGCCTATTATAGTAGGCTGAAAATGTTCAGAGGAATAAAACAATAAGCTCAGTGAATATAAAACAGGTGTGTTTATTTATTAATTGACTTAAACAGTGCTGAGAAGGAGATAGATAGATAGATGACTAATTGGTCTGTACTGGTTTGCTTTAAATTGACCAGTCTGAGTGGGCTTAGGTATAAATTTGATCGCCGCCTGTTTCCAGATTCTCGGAAAAGACTCCGTTTTGAGGTATTTGTTATATGTGTATGAGAAGGCCACTGGCACAGCTTAGACTAAATGCATGTTTTAGCATTTCTGGTGTTATACCATCCGGACCAGACACTTTCCTGTTTTTGAATGATCTTATTGCTCTTTCAATCTCTAAAAATGTGAATGGCCTATCCTCTTCTGTATCTGGGGGACATTAAGCATTTTACCTCATCCTTTCCTGTGTGTATGTGCCGTCCTCCTCCCTATCACTTGGGAAGTGCATGTTGAATAAATAGTTAATGGTATCCATATAGCTTGTGGTGTGTGCGCCATCTGTTTTTAGGGTATTTGCTGGGATTTCACTTTTCATCTTACATCTACATACCATGTAGTAGGGCTCGCTCCAGACACTTTGCTTACTAGTGCGGTGGTTGCTAACGCTGCTACAGAACACTGTCCCCAACCGACGTGATGTCAGGGTTGAGGCTAATCACTTTTCGGCTCGATGTGCTTTGTTCCAGACGTCTGTCTCATGTGCTCTGACCTTTGTCCATACTATCGACTTTTGTATAACCTTTGTATGTAGAGCTGTAATAATCTGTAAATAAACTCGGATAACTGCCATTTAGACTTTCTCTTCAATTGACAATATACAACTGGACGCTATGACAATCCAGTTCATGGATGGGATTGGATAGCCAACCTACTGACTTCAACTATCGAGAGGAACCATTACTGGTCCCCTCACTGGTGACCCGAACATGATCCGACAATGTGGGAACAATACCGAACATTCCCAAGCCTGAAGCCCAGACGCCATTTATGGAAATTCGGGTAGGCCTCTTTTTCTCTTTCCGCCGGTCAAACAGCTGAACAAAGATGACAAAGCCCGAACCCACTGCAAAAGTGAACAAAGTGGCTCTCAAACTACCTCCATTTTAAGACAAGACCCCAGAGTTATGATTTGCCAATATAGAGGCCCAGTTTGCCATTTCAGGCATCTCAAAAGACACTATCAAGTACTACTCTGTCGTGTTTGCTCTCAACTCTGACATCCTAAACTACGTAAGAGACATTGTCCTCAACCCACTGGCCGAAAACCATTATAATACACTTAAGGCCAGACTACTCGCTGATTTTTCAGACTCGAAACAAAGACGGATCAAAGCGCTACTCTCAGATATCATGTTGAAAGACAAAAAGCCAACACATTTACTGACAAAAATGAGACAGTTAGCCAACAACAAATTAGGAGAAGATTTCCTTAAAACCTTATGGTTACAATGACTGCTGCAACAGACCCAGACAATCCTGGCAGCCTCTGATGACAAATTAGAAAACTTGGCCACCATGGCTGACAAAATAGGTGAAGTAATGCACACAAACATCAACGAAGTCCAAAACAACCCCGATAATACTCAAATTCAGCTAAGCGAGCTACAGACACAAATAGAATCCCCAAGTCAGAGAATCAAATGATTAGCTTGTCCCTGAGACAAGTTTAGGCAAGGAAGATCACATTTGTGGCGGCACTCAAAGACGCCCAAGGGGGATCCTAGCGACCTTTGCTGGTATCACCAGAAATACAGGAGCGAGGCAAAATGCTGCCACTCCCCATGCTCTTTCCGCCAGTTGGGAAACTCTTAAGGAAATTGCACGAAACGACCTGCTGTGATTTCAGACCTGATAACAGGAGCCATTTATTCATTTTCATCCCCATTTCTAATCACAAGTACTTGGTGGATAGTGGAAGCGACATATGTGTTTTACCCTTCTCAGAAAACGGCATGCTGCCATGACTGCCATGCTGTGAAGTGCTATGCGGCAAATAGTACACCCATATGAATGTACGGCACCAAGTTAGTTACATTTGGGCTCATCCTCCGCCGCCATTTTCAGTGGCCATTTGTACTAGACAATGTCAGTAAGCCAATCATAGGCACCGATTTTCTACAAAAATATGGATTGTTAATCGACCTAAAGGGTGCACGTCTATGCAACTCAATTACCAACCATGGGTAAAAAGATCAAAATGGAAATTACTCAAGTAACGCTGATAGCCAGCTCATTGACATACCAGAATACCAAGCAGACCAGTTTCCCAAGCAGTTTCAGTCAGTGTCTTCACTGGCCAAGCTAGCTTGGCCATCTCGACATCTTCAGGGACCCTTATAGAGAGGCATCTCTAATGTAGCTGGTGTGTCTGAGTTTCTGCCATTATCACTCTTCACCTTCAAGCAATATCAATAACTCCACAGTGCAAGGACATTCTATTGGACCATCCCCACAAAATTTCTAACCAGGAATTACCTGGTAAGTACATTAATCGATCTAAATGAAAATTCAAAGTCAGTCCCCCGTCTCGGTCGCACTAAGGGACTGGTCCAGACTAGCGCGTCTTCTGACTGACTTTGATCTCATGCATATTCGTATCTATGACTAGTGCGTCAGCCAAATATAGTTGTATTATCTCGCTTAGGAATAAGCACTTCAGCATGGCTCGGATAGCCATTTCTAACTTTTTGAACAATTCTAACACAATCCTTAATGACGTTAAGGAATACTGTGTTGGAAATTTAAAAGGCAAACTTTATGGCAAAGAGCACATTAAGTACTTTTCTGAACAAATAGGAAAAAAAATAAGCATGGCCGAGGCCATGTTTCGAGAACATACACTGTTAGATAGCATCGTAAACGAACTGGCTCTACTGCTAACTAAGGAAGATATTATGCAAATTGTTTCCGCTGAGGTAGAAAAAACAAAAGAGGTCTTAGCTGAGCTGAAGCAGGTTAAGGAACAGTAAGTAGCTGCCTCCATTCCCTCCTATAGCACCATCCTGAAATCAGGGTTCGCCGTGAATCCCTCACAAAAATCAAAACCACAAAACAGAGTAAAAATGTTCTTTTGGTTTATCAAAAGGACGAAGACAAGAACAGCGATAACACTCGAAAGTGTATTCAGCAAAAGATCCAGACCTCCAAGCTGGGAATAGGAGTCGAACGCATTAGGTACATAGGCTCTGGAGGGATAGCCATTGAGCTAAATAACAAACATGACATTGAAAAGCTTGAAAAAACAATACAAGATAATATCCCGGAGCTACACACAAAAAGACCTAAAAAAAAATCCATACATCATTATCTATTCTGTACACAAACTAATAGATCATGAAGATCTAGTCAAATTGATTTATGAACAGAATAGTCTTCTAACTAAAAATTACAGCCAAGAAGGTTGGTTAATTAGTAATAGTTTTTTGGCACAAAAACAACACAGGCCAAGCTGCGCCACAACACATGGTATAAATAAATACATAAATAAATAACAATAATAAATAGAATAAAATGGAACAAAATGAAACAGAAGACAAAAACAAAAAACATAGAACCGATAACAAAAATAAATAACAAATAAAATGTATATAGTAACAAGGTGTAAATATAAAATAAACGAACAAACAACTAAATCTGTTCATAAATATTTGTAACTTTTAGAAAGTTCAGTAATTTATCAACATTTGGCCTCTGGCCCAAAATCTCTTCAAAACTTGCATTTCCAAAATGCTGCCTACGAATCCTTTCAGAGGCAGTGCAATTGCTCAGTATGTGCTTAACGCTTACAGTACAATTGCAGTACTGACACACAGGCTAGTCATCACCCGTCAGAAGGTGTTGATAAGTCAGTCGAGTGTGTCCAATTCTCAAACGAGTAAGAATGACCTCAGATCTCCTGTCATACTGTTTGTTGTGTGTCCAATTTTCTATTATAGGTTTGATCTCGTAAAGTTTATTGTGGACTTGTTCGTTCCACACATTTTGCCATCTCTCTGCTAGTCGTTTTTTAACAACCAGCTTCAAGTCACCTCCTTCAGAAAACATTGTATGCTAAAAATAATTTGCTGACTTTGCAGCTGCATCAGCTTCTTCATTCCCTCTTATACCTACATGGCCTCGGACCCAACAAAATTTTACAAGAATATTACTCGCAATAAGATGGCAGGACAGTTTGCGAATTTTAATCACTATAGAGTGAGAACTAGGTTCATGTGAGATCAAAGTCTAAAGTGCACTAACTGAGTCAATGTAAATAACACAGCGACGATGACCTTTACTAATTATATATTTTAAGGCTAGGTAAATAGCCTGCAACTCTGCAGTAAAGATGAAAGAATTCAATGCAATTTGTTCTGCCACGATCTCATCCTGGCAGAAGAAAACTGAGCCAACGTAATCAACTGATTTCAATCCATCAGTATAAATAGGAATTAAATTCCTGTCGTGGTGTTGAATTTCTGCAAAGTGCTGCCTATAGATGTAGTCCGGGGTAAATTCCTTAAGAAACTGCTTTAAGCTAAAGTCAACATTAATCACAGGAGTTGACCAAGGTGATATATTATCGACCTCGACCTGTGAAATGTTGCTTGTGTCCAGGTCAATCGTGCTGCTTACATTCTCCATTCTAATGTCAAATGTAGGGACACAACTTGGGCGAGCTGTAAATAATCTTTTCAGCTGAGTATCTGATACTCTACAATAAACTGAAGGTTTAGCCAGAGATTTCTGTTTAATATAATAGAACAAAAACAACTGCTCTCTCCTTAGATATAGTGGAGGTTCATAAGCATCTACGTACAAACTTTGAGACAGGAGAAGTTCGAAACGCACCAGTGCACAAACGCAATGCTTGATGGTGGATTGGATCCAGCATCCGAAGAGTAGATTCTCGCGCAGAGCCATACACGATACATCCATAATCAAGCTTAGAGCGAACAAGGGCTCTATATATTCTAAGCATTGAACATTTGTCTGCTCCCCAGGATGAGCAGCATAATACCTTTAAAAGGTTCAGAGATTTTAAACATCTACTCTTCAAATTGCGCAAGTGTGGCAAAAACGTCAATTTATGGTCGAACACAACACCCAAAAATTTTGCTTCGTTGACCATTGGAATTTTAACCCCATTTAGGTTAATTTCAGGGTCCAAGTGCAAACCACGCCTTCGGCAAAAGTGGATGCACAAGGTCTTCTCTGCATTAAAAGTAAAACCATTGATCTTGGACCAATTGTCTATCCGATTTAAAGAGGTTTGCAGTTATCTTTCAATAAAACTAATGTTAGTAGACTGACAGGAGATCTGAAAGTCATCCACATACAAGGAGTGTTTCACACTGGAAAGAAAACACTTAGCTATGCTATTGATTTTGATTAGGAACAGAGTCACACTCAAAATACAACCTTAAGGGACACCTTCTTCTTGTGTGTAAAGCCTAGATAAAGTGTTGCCAATCCTAACTTGGAATCTTCTATTCTGCAAGAAGTTTTTTATGAAAATTGGAAAATTACCTCGCAATCCAAATTTGTGCAGGTCACAGAGTATCCCATATCGCCAGACAGCAATCATAGGCCTTCTCTATATCGAAAAACACAGACACTAAGTGCTGTCGTCTAATAAACGCTTCGCGTATAGATGTTTCAAGGTTTACTAAATTGTCTGTGGTACTTCTGTTCCTACGAAATCCACTCTGATGTGGTGAAAAGTAGTTCTTTTCCTCTAGGAGGAACATCAGGCGTCTGTTGACCATTCTCTCGAAAAGTTTGCAGAGACAACTAGTCAGAGAAATTGGTCTATAATTGGAGGGATTCTTGCAGTCTTTACCTGGCTTGGGTATGGGAATAATAATTGATAGCCTCCAAGAGTCAGGGAAAATACATTCTGTCCATATTCTGTTAAACAGATTCAGAAGGTTACTAAGGAAATTGTCTGACAGATTTTTAATCATGCTGTAATGGATTTTATCCGGGCCTACAGCAGTATTCCCCGAGCGAGAGATTGCTGTACATAGTTCTATTCTGCTGAATGGCACATTATATTCCTCATTAAATGGGGAGTGGAAGTTTAAATATTGTTTTTCAGTTTGAACTTTATAAGCCTGAAAATCCTTTGTATACATATTATTGCTGGATGAAGACGAAAATGTTTCACCCAACAAATCAGCAATACCTTTTATGTCACTGATTATTGTGCCATTATTTTCCAGCATAAACAAAGAATGAGAAGCATATTTCCCGTTAATTTTATGGATTTTATCCCAGACTGCTTTTGAGCTAATGGAAGATGTTATGCTAGATACATACTTCCTCCAAAAATCCCTTTGGCTTTGCCTTCTAATTCTTCTGGCATTTTTTCTTTTTTGAAAGGAATCAAATTGCTAGCAGTGGGGTATCTTCTGAAAATCCCCCATGCTTTCTTTTGCTTTTTAAATGCTGCCTCACAATTCTCATCCCACCATGGTTTCGGATGTTTTGGATATCTGGTTGACGTTTTTCCCATTGTTTTTTCGGCTGCCTGAATAATACTGGAAGTGACAACTTCTACTGCATCATTGATGTCAGCAGTATTGACCATTTCCTCAGTGATATTAGCCAAAGAGGAAAATGCAGGCCAATCTGCCATTTCAAATTTCCAGCGTGGTGGACGGGCTGTTTCACAGCTTCCTCTGTCTCTATATTTTAAAAATATTGAAAAGTGGTCACTGGAAAGTGGATTAGATCCAACCTCCCATGTAAACGCTAAAAACAGATTTGGTCTAGCTAATGTCAAATCAATGGCAGTAAATGTTCTTGTTGGGGCATGGAAGTATGTCACTTCTCCAGTATTAAATAAATATAGTTGGTGATTACCTATGAATCTTTCAATGGCTCTGCCTCGACAATTGATGTCGTGACTGCCCCACATTGGATTGTGGCCATTGAAATCAAGTAGAATAAACGGAGTCGGCAGTTGTTCAACCAAGTCATTCAATTCATCCTCATTGACTCTGACATCTAGTGGCAAGTATATGGAACAAACTGTGACAGTTACTCTAATTGAAATTCTGACTGCCACAGCTTGCAGCTCTGTTCTTATTTGTACTGGTAAGGAAGAGATGCGGTTTGAAACCAGTACAGCCACACCTCCATTGGCACGGGTGTGGCTATCATCATCCTTACATTAAACATCAAATCCTTTTAAAAAAATTTTTTCTCCAGGTTTTAGATGTGTTTCCTGGAGTGCCACGCAGAGAGATGTGGTAAGTGATGTCAAGTGTTTAACGTCAAAAAAGTTGTTGCGGAAACCACGACAGTTCCATTGGATTATTTTATAATCCATTATGTGGTTGAGGCAGCATTCTTTGCGAGGGTATCCCTCTTTAATTTAACAGGCGGTCTCTCTTTTGGAGGTGACATTGGTTTTGTTACCTCCACATTATTCTCTTCATCAGAGATATCAGAGAACTCGCTCACAGACTGAGCCTCTGATTTTTTAGATTTAGAGAGAGCTGCTTTCACTCTCTGTTTGTTTAATGGGTTCTTACTAGCCTTTTTTGAACCCAGGTTTCTTGTTATCACCCCTGTTTTAGGTAGGGGTGTTTTTTGTTTTGTATTGTCATTTTCTGCTGTTTCTTTTGAAGGGATCAGTAAACATTTTGCATGGCGAGTGAGAGATTTCTTTGGGGAAACAGAAATGTCTGTCTGAACTTCACATGTCTTTGTGGATTTCAGAGCAGCAGCAAATGTTTTTTGTTTCATTGGTGCACTTGAAGTGACCATGCGACGTGCCTCTGGGTAGAGTAAGTTGTTGACTGTTTTTACACGCTGTATTTCTTTTTCTTTCTGCCATGCAGGGCTTCTCCGAGAGTAAGCAGTATGGGCATCCCTATAGTTTACACAGCATGAGGTACTTTTACATTCTGTACTGTCGTGACCCTCAGTCCCACACTGTGCACATGCGCTTTTTCCTCGGCAGGATGTTTGAGAGTATCCAAATCGCTGGCATTTGAAACAACGCAGCGGATTTGGGATATATGGACGGACTGAGCAACGTAGGTATCCTGCTGTTATAAAGGATGGCAATGTTGGTTTGTTGAAAGTAAGAATCAGGTGTTTGGTTGGTATCAACTTGCCATCTCGACAAATTGAAATGCGCTGGACAGCAACGACATCTTGATCTGAAAGACCAATCTGAATATCTAATTCGTCTTCAGACATCAGATAAATTTCAGATATCACACCAAGTGATGAGTTTAAACTTCCGTGTGGTGTGACAGTGATTTCCATTTCTCCCAGGGTCTTTGTTTCTAGAAGTTTTGCAGATTGTTGTGGGGAGGATGTTTCCACCAGTAAATCACCTGATCTTAATTTCTGAATTTTTTTCAAATCTCCAATAGTCGACTGGAACAATTTTTGAATGAGAAAAGGAGAAGCTTTAGATAAGGGTTTGTCACCAGTTGCGTGTACTATTAAGTATGCTGGGATACTTAAAATTTTTAAATTTTTTCGCTCTTTCGGATCTTTTATTTTTGAGGAATCCATGATTGAAAGTAAAACATTCAGCTTCTGGTGACCCCACCCACCATGGGGCCCAACAAGGGGATGCCGTCACATGGGAGACTCCCATAGACCGTCGCACCAGGGTTTTCCAGGAGCTATACCCTCACAATGCAGTCGAGAAGAGCACACCTTGTCTGATGTGTCTGCCCGGTCTGCATCGATCGGTTGACTCCAAGCCGAGGTCAACAATGACTCAACGACCAGCCGATTAACTCAAACGGAGCCTGATTTGAGCCACCCGTTTATCCGAAGCAAGGGCCGAAGCAGTGTATTGGGGACGTTATGTTGCCCCTCAACTACCAGGATCCTCCTTTCCGGCATATGGGTCACCACGCACGGCAAACACGTGGGTGGGCGTTCAGATCCCAGGGATGGTAAAGAAGAGTTTCTAAACCATCTCTGGGAGGTCCCCTCACCACGGACAGGAACCCACATCGAGGGGTACAGCCAAGAAGATCTCAAGGAAGTTTTTAAAATTAAGTTTAATACTGGAAAATGTGATGGTCAATTCTGTAACTGGGTCATGGAGGTCACTCCTCTATTGAGGCGGCAGCACCTCATCACTGAAAAACTAAACATAGAATGGTCTCGCTGTAGGGTGGCCTACTTTGTACCCATATTACAGTGCTATAAGTGCTGTGGATTCGGGCACACAACCAAGAGCTGCGTACACGAAACTTCCACCTGCAGCCACTGTGCTGGTGACCATACATACAAAGAGTGTCCAAATCGAAACAATAGTCCAAAATGCACTAACTGTCATCACGAAAAAACAAATCAAACCTCACACAATGCTCGGGATGGTTCCTGCCAAATCTATCAGAGAGTTAAAAATAGTATTATCGACCGCACAGACTATGGATCTTACTGATAATAACAATATGAGTTAATTAAAAAAGTTAATTTCCCCTTGTTGGGCCCCATGGTGGGGCCCAACAAGGGGATGCCGTCAATGGGAGACTCCCATAGACCGTAACACCAGGGTTTCCCAAGAGCTATACCCTCACAATGCAGTAAAGAAGAGCACATCTTGTCTGATGTGTCTGCCTGGTGTGCATTGATCGGTTGACTCCAGGCCGAGGTCAAGAATGACTCAGTGACCAGCCGATTGACTCAAACGAAGCCTGATTTGAGCCTCTTGTTTATCCGAAGCAGGGGCCAAAGCAGTGTGTTGGGGATGTTATGTTGCCCCTCAACTACCAGGATTCCCCTTTCCGGCATACGGGCCACCACGCACAGCAAACACGTGGGTGGGCATTTGGATCCCAGGGATGGTAAAGAGGAGTTACTAAACCATCTCTGGAAGGTCCCCTCACCATGGACAAAAACCCACATCGAGGGGCCGAAGGTTTGAAAGATCGTTGTTCCACCAGTGTGAGTTCCTCCTAGCTTTCTGTGTATAATACGTGGATTGAAGGTAAGCTTCCGTGATTGAGACGTGCTGCTAAGGTGTTGGTGTCTGTCATAGTGTATATCTGTTGAGTGGCCCACAGGGTACCGAAGAAGGCTTTAAAAAATACTCCAGTCTGTGTGCCCTTTGAAGCTGGTGTCCGTATGTATGGCAGGTGTATTAGTGAGGTTCTAGATAATGTACCTGTGGTCAGTGGCTGTTATGTCCTCCACAGTCTTACATTTCTCCATGTATTTAATAGCATACTGATTGGCTACACAGATGTCAACCCAACTCTCTCCCCTATCTGAGAAGAAAGTTGGTAAATGACTGGTGTTGCAAGAGAGCATGTTATGACTGGCTAAAAAGTCCATCAGATTCCTGCCCCGAATGTCTTCAACTGAAGTGAGTCACATCAGAGACTTTGTGTTATAGTCACCTGCTTATTATCCAGGGAAAATTATTAAGTTGATTGCTGATGGTGTCCAGGTTTGATAGGAGATCCTGTATGTCATCAGCTGGTGAACAGTACACCGAAGTGATGTATAAAGAAGAATTGTTGTGGGAAATCTGCACTGTAGTTATACATTCCATGCTGAGTGATGGACAGAAGTCCATATTTAGATCGGTATGTGGAGAGAGAATCCCTGTCTTTGGCTTTGTAAAGAGTCCCTTAGGAGGAAAAGTTTTCCAATTGCCAAAACAAACTATGCCACTATCCAGTGTATAAGGCTCTTTAAAAACAACCATATCTACTTTCTTTTCTGCTACAGTCTTGATTAGAAGAGAAGAAACTGCCTTGCATTTTTCTGCATTGAGTTGTAACACTGTAATGTTTGTACCTTGAAAAGATGTCCCTGTATTACAGTTTGATGAGAATATGCCTGTTGGTGCACTAATAACATTACATCCCATAATCCATTTGTCATACTTTCTGTGCCTTCAACTTCTGTAATGTGGGACAGATTTTATCAAAAGCATTGTGATTAGTTGGGACCTTTTTAGTCGCTGGCTGATCCCTGTTATACTTCATGCAATTTACGCAACATGGTGTGTTTTGTTTTTCATTACATTCATTGAATCTATGCTTTTTGGTGCAATGACTGCAGTGGGTCTTCTCCATGCAATCTTTAGCCATGTGATTGAAGCTGGCACCCTAGAAACACCTGATTACAGGCACAAAGTCACCTATTTTTATGTTTGCCAAGACAGTGACAGGTATCGATGTTGAATTAGTAAATTTCTGATATAGGGCAAGAGCGAAACCACCACATGCTGGCAATTCTCCTTTGTGTTTCTTTGGTAATAGCAGTACTGATCCTACAGTTTTCAAGAAATTCGTCTTTAGTAATCTGTTCCCAAATGTCATTTTGATTGTACATTGTTTCAATCAGGCTGTCGGAGTCAACAGAGTTAGGGACGTTGATTAGAATTATACACAATTTCCGTTCTTCTGCCATGTGGCATTTAATTCTTTCTTTGGTGGATGGAATACTCTTGATTGCCTTCAGTAGCCTCTTCCCATGCTTGCTGTTAACCACCCTGAAACAGGCATCTTCATTCCTTATCGTCTTCACTCTGTTTATTCTGGTACCAATGTCTGCTGGGTTTACCTCTGTCATTATTGTTGACACTATGTCATCTATCTCAATATGTTCTCCTTGTACCCCATGGTTAAGATACACCAGGACAGCATGGCTGCCCCGTGCCCTCGTTGTTGAGCTTCAACGACAGGAATTTTAAAATTATTTTAGTAGTATTGCTGGTGTTATTAGTAGACTTGACAATTTGGGTATAGATTTCTACTCTGTGGTTAATGCGGATAGTGGAATTAATGTGCTCCGGACAGAGGTCCAACACACGACCCAACAAAAGTGCAGCATCCTTGATAAGATCATTTTCCACCTATTCATGCTGATTATCTTTCACCAATTTCAGAGTACTCTCCTGACTGAACCTACAACTGGTTGTATGTGGCTCACATCGCTAATTTTTTCGATCGCCGTTTTTCGAAGTTTATTGATCGGACACTCGATCGCAATACATCGTTGGAAAGCGTAAATCACCAGGAACAAGTAGGTGTCACTGTTATTAAAATCCGTTACGTTTTCGCTGAGTTGCGAGCGGTTTTATTTTCCGACTTTGTTCGGGCCCCTTCGGCCCCCTATCACGTTCCCGGGAGATTTAATAAACGGCATTTCGTGGTCCATAAGGCTCTTAGTCAGCTCCCAAAATTTCGCTCACTTTGGTACAGTATTAACGAAGTTATAACGACTTCAATTTTATACGTTAGACAAAGGAATCGTACTTCTTTGTATTTCGAGCCAATCGGCGTAGTATAGCTAGCCGGCGCGGCGTATCCACATGGCTTGGTTGTAGCCAAACGGCGTTTTTCAGCCATCCGGCGTTTTCCCTTACAAATCGTAGTTATTTTTCGTGTACTAATGGAAATTATTGAAGAAGAAGTAGCAACGGAGGTTACGAGCCCCATGCAGTCTGACACACAGGAGGCTACTATTTCTATAACCAACGAAACATCTGGCAACACTACGGAAGACAAAATACTTAGGGATGCCAAGGCACAGTTAAAAAGAATAATGGACCTTCTTCCTGTAACCTGTCGGACCAATATAAAGTCCGAGGAGAGGAAGGAAGTAAAAGACCGTGCGGTGCAGCTGTACGCGGCGGTACAACAGTTGTACGGTATTCTCACGCACATCAGGGCTGAAAGGGAGGATCAGGAGGCAAACCCAACAAGCTTAGAAACAGTAAGAGAGATAAGGGAAACTAATCAGCAGCGTAATATAGACAATAAGGAACTCACATACGCTGAAGTTGCTAGATCGACACTGACACAGAGCCATACAACAAGAACAATTGACAAACATAGAATGAAGGGGAGTAATAGCGCTGTATTAATATATCCTCAGGGTGAGGAAACCACAACAAAGGAAATGCAGGAGGTCACGGAAAAAATCAAGGAAAAAATACAACCATACAAACTAAAAATAAAAATCAAGGAAATAAAAAAGATTAAGGAAAATGGAGTTTGCATTGGTGTGGGGAATGATGAGGAAGGGAAAAGATTAAAAGAAGCTATTGAAAACATAAATGAGATACAGGATAAGATTAAGTGTACACTATCTGGGAAGAGACAACCAAAAATAATATTATTAAACATCCCTAATAGTATACCAGACAACAAAATCATAGAGGTAATGGCAATGCAAAATGACATCTGGGAAGAGTTGGAAGGCAGCTGGATAGTGCAAAATAGCCAGTTAAGAACGACATTAACAGGCGGGCGAGTGAAGGAAAACTGCCGCCACGCGATAATAGAAGTAACGCCCATAATTAGAAATAAAATAATATCACAAGGAAGCATCTCTATGTCCTGGTCCACAGTTAGGGCTGACGACTTCGTGCCTGTCAAGCGGTGTTACCAGTGCTGCGGCTTCGGCCATTGGGCACGAGATTGTGCAGAGGAGCAACAGTGCAGCCATTGTATGAAAAGACACCGTTATAGGGACTGTCAACACAAACAGACAATCCCCTCATGTATTAATTGTAAAAAGGCTAATAAGAACTTACCTCCAGATAAGAAATATTCAACGAATCACAATGCTTTTGCCAGAGAATGTCCCCAGCTACTAAAAGTAAAAACTCAGATGATCCAACGGATAGATTATGGGCTGCAGTAAACCATTATACTACACACAGGAAATCTTAAGACACAGCTACAACCAATTAAACCAAACCAACATGGCGAACAAAGATTCTTTTAAAATATTACAGATTAATACACAGAGAGGTAAGGCGTCAAGTTCCCAGGTGATGCACAAGGCTAATGAACTGGACGTAGACCTAATATTCATGCAGGAACCATATACAATAAATAATGTGGTAGTAAGAATGGGAAATTGGCAAATTATCAACAAAAACACAGGGAAAACTCCTAAAAGTTGCATAGGAGTTAGAAATACAAACTTGGATATAGCATTAATACCAGAGCTGTCAACGGATATTATAACCACAGCAGTTATTCACCACCAGCCGACAATTTTCGTGATCAGCGCTTACTTATCTCCCTATATGAATGATGATAAGGCAATAGAAGAGTTGGGAAAAGTTCTACGGAGAGTGGACAGCAAAAACATAATACTGATAGGGGACATAAACGCAAAGTCGTCAGTCTGGTACAATGATAAAGAGGATAAAAGAGGAAGACTTGTCATGGATCTGATGGAAGAATTCGACCTGGTGTCAGCAAACATGACTGAATACCCGACCTACTTTACCCCACACGCTACGGGATGGACAGATGTCTGTCTTGTATCAGCGGACCTAGTACACAAGGTTGAAAACTGTGAAACACTACTCACCACATCAGTGAGTGATCACAGGTTCATCTTGACCCAATTTAATCACATGAAAATTGCCAACCATCAAGGGAGAAACAATACGAAACATATGAACTGGGACCTATATAGAAAATGCTTCAACGACAACTGGTCAAACCATGAATTTATCAGAATAGAAACAAAACAAGATATAGACAGCTACGTAGATCACCTCACAAAAGACATGCAAAACGCAAGCCTCAAAGCGGGCAGAGTCACGACAACAAAGAAGAGTAAAACACACTGGTGGACTACCAACCTTGAAAAACAGAGGAGAAAAATAAACAGAATTAGGAAACAGTACCAGAGGGCCGAAGACCCTGAACTAAAAGAAAAATACAGAGAAAATTACAGGAAAGAACTTAAAAAGTATAAGAAAAACATTAACTCTGCCAGAACGAAAGCGTGGAGGGAATTCTGTACCCAAAGTAACGACAGTGGTCCCTGGGCGACCCCGTATAAGGTGGTTTTTAGAAAAAACAAGAAACTAAACATCCCGGACATATTATATTGGAACGACGACCCAAAAGAATACAACAACTATGACATGGAAACCAACATCCAGAAGATCCTGGACTGCCAGTTTCCCAAGGATGACATACCTGATAGTGCCGATAATGAAGATAGGCAAAGTACCTACCACGTGCTAAGTAATAAAGATGAATATTGCAGACTGTTTACTTTTAAGGAAACGAAACAAGCCATCATGACACTAGGAAATCAAAAAGCTCCCGGCCTTGACAAAATAACTGCTGAAATGTTAAAAAATGCATTTCAAGAAATTCCCATAGTTTTTGTTTATCTGTTCAACGAGTGTCTACGCCAGGGATACTTCCCTGATGCTTGGAAAACTGCAGAGATAAAATTAATTCCGAAGAAAGACAAACCTGAAAAATCCTCTGATTATAGACCGATTAGCCTCCTCCCAACAATGGGGAAAGCCCTGGATGGCCTATTAATCAAGCGCATAAACTGGGAATTATACAACACTGGAAAAATGCACCCTAACCAGTTTGGTTTTCGAGCTAACAGCTCAACCACTCACGCTGCGTTAAGCGTAAAGAAGTTTGTTTATGGTGCTTGGGAAAAGAAAAAACATGCGCTATTGATTGCAATCGACTTTAGCAAAGCTTTTGACAACTTGAGATGGACAGATATTAAGAAAAATCTAGCAAAACTAAAAAACACACCATTCGAATCCAAACTCTACCACAGCTACCTACAAAATAGATACATCGAATACCGAACAAATCACATCAAGATTACAAGAAAAATAAATAGAGGATGCCCGCAGGGTTCGCGTAGTGGTCCGGCCCTGTGGAACATGGTCTTCGACAACTTACTGCAGGAGTTTAATGACACTACTGATACTAAAGTACAAGCATTTGCAGATGATCTGATACTTATGATAGAAAACCAAAACTGTGACAAACTAACAGAAAAAGCAAACCGAGAACTAGAAAGGATTAATCAATGGAGTAAGGAGCATGGCCTACCAGTAAATTATGATAAATGTGAAGCTATGGTGTGTACGCGCAAAAACAAAAAAGGTCAACTAAAAAAAACACTTAAACTCCGCATGAACAATAACAGAATAAAACAAGTCAAGACCCTAAAATACTTAGGGATCTACTTCGATCCAAACCTGAATTGGCATCAACACATAAATGAGATAACTATGAAAATTAACCGGAAAATCAACCAACTTAATTGGATCATGGGCAAATACTGGGGGCTCAACCCCAAAAACGGCAAACTTGTATACAAAATGGCAATAGAGCCAGCTCTGTTGTATGCCGTTCCAGTGTGGCATGAAGCTGTCAACAACAACCATGTCAGAAGGAGGTTACTCACAGTTCAAAGAAAAGCGGCAATCAAAACTACAAAGTCATACAGGACTGCGCCAACAGACGCGCTGTTAGTATTGGCGGGTCTCACTCCCATACACATCACTGCAAAAGCAACAGCCTGGAAATGGATACTAACTAACTTGGATCTTTGGAAAAATACACAACAAGATATTAATAAGAAATTAAAAGACAAACTAATTCCTGATAATTACACACAAATTCTAAACATCATAAAGCAGGTGGAAATCGACAAAACAGATAACAAAATAGGTACAGAAATACATCCGGCGGAGAGAAACAGGTATGAAGTTAATCTCGACTACGATCCTGCAACCAATCGTTACTATCAGTGGCTTGTTTATACAGATGGTTCCTGCCAACCCAATGGGACAGGAGCAGGTATTTACATCAAGGATAGTAACACTGATAAGACGCACTACCAAGCCAGCATTAAATTGGCGGATTACTGCAGTAACACTCAAGCGGAGCTCTGGGCGGTTCATAGTGCACTTACCCACATGCTTAATAACCTAAGCAACTACAAAGGAAAAATTAAATTCCTCATCGACAGCAGAGTGACTTTACAAACACTTGACAAGGAAAAGAATATAACCATTCTAGGCAGCGAAACTATTAGGGCCGCTCTTAAGCTGGCAAACAAAACAACCGTTCACTTTAGCTGGATTCCAGCACATAAGGGTGAACATGGTAATGAGAAGGCAGACATTCTCGCCAAAAAGGCAGCAAGCTCAAATAACAAGATAACTTATAACAGGCTTCCGAATACTACCCTCAAGCACCTTCTCAGAATATGGGAGCTGACTATTTGGCAGCAGGAGTGGGACACCTCAGCAACTGGTAGGCACTGCTACAAGTTCGTCCCATCTGTAGCTGATAGAATGAAGATAAAACACTACAAACCAGCCTCAGAAACCACGCAATGGTTGGTTGGTTGGTTAGTTCTAGTTTTTTGGCACAAGAGCCATACAGGCTATACTGCACCATGACAAATGGTAAAATTAAACAAAGCTAAGTATATATATCACAAAACATCAATACAACACAAAAACACAAACAAGTGCAAACAAACAGAACAACACAAATATAAATATATAATAAATAAATTAATTAATTAATTGATTAGTTAACTTAAATCTTTCTATTAATATTTATAACTTTCAAAAAGTTCATTATCTTATCAAGATTTGGCCTCTGGCCAAAAATCTCTCTCAGATTTGCATTTCCGAAATACTGTCTGCAACTCTGGTCAAAAGCAACACAGTTGCAAAATATGTGTTTAACACTTAAAGTACAGTTGCAATACTGGCATACTGGCTGGTCATCACCCTTCAAAAGGTATTGATGAGTAAGCCGAGTATGTCCAATCTCAGACGAGTAAGAATGACTTCAGATCTCCTATCATACTGTTTCTTGTGTGTCCAATTTTCTATTATAGGTTTGATCTCGTAAAGTTTATTGTGGACTTGTTCGTTCCACACATTTTGCCATCTCTCTGCTAGTCGTTTTTTAACAACCAGCTTCAAGTCACCTCCTTCAATAAACATTGTATGCTGAGAAGAACTTGCTGACTTTGCAGCTGCGTCAGCTGCTTCATTCCCTTTTATACCTACATGGCCTGGAACCCAACTAAATTTTACAAGAATATTACTCGCAATAAGATGGCAAAACAGTTTGCGAATTTTAATCACTATAGAGTGAGAACTAGGTTCATGTGAGATCAAAGCCTGAAGTGCACTAACTGAGTCAGTGTAAATAACACAGCGACGATGACCTTTCCTAATTACATATTTTAAGGCTAGGTAAATAGCCTGCAACTCTGCAGTAAAGATGGAAGAATTCGATGCAATTTGTTCTGCCACGATCTCATCCTGGCAGACAAAGGCTGAGCCAACGTAATCAACCGATTTCGATCCATCAGTATAAATAGTAATTAAATTCCTGTCGTGATGTTGAATTTCTGCAAAGTGCTGCCTATAGATGTAGTCCGGAGTGGATTCCTTAGGAAACTGCTTTAAGCTTATGTCAACATTTATCACAGGAGTTGACCAAGGTGATATATTATCGACCTCGACCTGTGAAATGTTGCTTGTGTCCACGTCAATCGTGCTGCTTACATTCTCCATTCTAATGTCAAATGTAGGGACACAACTTGGGCGAGCTGTAAATAATCTTTTCAGCTGAGTATCTGATACTCTACAATAAACTGAAGGTTTAGCCAGAGATTTCTGTTTAATGTAATAGAACAAAGACAACTGCTCTCTCCTGAGAGATAGTGGAGGCTCATAAGCATCCACGTACAAACTTTGAACAGGAGAAGTTCGAAATGCACCAGTGCACAAACGCAATGCTTGATGGTGGATTGGATCCAGCATCCGAAGAGTAGATTCTCGCGCAGAGCCATACACAATACATCCATAATCCAGCTTAGAGCGAACAAGGGCTCTATATATCCTGAGCATCGAACATTTGTCTGCTCCCCAAAATGAGCAGCATAATACCTTTAAAAGGTTCAGAGATTTTAAACATCTACTCTTCAAATTGCGCAAGTGTGGCAAAGAACGTCAATTTATGGTCAAACACAACACCCAAAAATTTTGCTTCGTTGACCATTGGATTTTAACCCCATTTAGGTGAATTTCAGGGTCCAGGTGCAAACCACGCCTTCGGCAAAAGTGGATGCACGAGGTCTTCTCTGCATTAAAAGTAAAACCATTGATCTTGGACCAATTGTCTATGCAGATTTAAAGAGGTTTGCAGTTGTCTTTCAATAAAACTCATGTTAGTAGACTGACAGGAGATCTGAAAGTCATCCACATACAAGTAGTGTTTCACACTGGAAGAAAGACACTTAACTATGCTATTAATTTTGATTAGGAACAGAGTCACACTCAAAATAGAACCTTGAGGAACACCTTCTTCTTGTGTGAAAGGCCTAGACAAAGTGTTGCCAATCCTGACTTGAAATCTTCGATTCTGCAGGAAGTTTTTTATAAAAATTGGCAGATTACCCCACAATCCGAATTCATGCAGATCACGGAGTATTCCATATCGCCAGCAGCGATCATAAGCCTTCTCTATATCGAAAAACACAGACACTAAGTGCTGTCGTCTAACAAACGCTTCGCGTATAGATGTTTCAAGGTTTACTAAATTGTCTGTGGTACTTCTGTTCCTACGAAATCCACTCTGATGTGGTGAAAAGTAGTTCTTTTCCTCTAGGAGAAACATCAGGCGTCTGTTTACCATTCTCTCGAAAAGTTTGCAGAGACAACTAGTCAAAGAAATTGGTCTGTAATTAGAAGGATTCTTGCAGTCTTTACCTGGCTTGGGAATAGGAATAATGATAGATAGCCTCCAAGAGTCAGAAAAAGTATGTTCTGCCCATATTCTGTTAAACAGATTCAAAAGATTTCCAAGGGAATTGTCTGACAGATTTTTAATCATGCTGTAGTGGATTTTATCCAGGCCTACAGCAGTATTCCCCGAGCGAGAGATTGCTGTACATAGTTCTATTCTGCTGAATGGCACATTATATTCCTCATTAGATGAGGAGTGAAAGTTTAAATATTGTTTTTCAGTTTGAACTTTATAAGCCTGAAAATCCCTTGTATACATAATATTGCTGGATGAAGACGAAAATGTTTCACCCAACAAATCAGCAATACCTTTTATGTCACTGATTATTGTGCCATTATTTTCCAGCATGGACAGAGAGTGAGAAGCATATTTCCCATTAATTTTATGGATTTTATCCCAGACTGCTTTTGAGCTGGTGGAAGATGTTATGCTAGAAACATACTTCCTCCAAGAATCCCTTTGGCTTTGCCTTCTGATTCTTCTGGCATTTGCCTTTTCTTTTTTAAAAGCAACCAAATTGCTAGCAGTGGGGTATCTTCTGAAAATCCCCCATGCTTTCTTTTGCTTTTTAAATGCTGCCTCGCAATTCTGATCCCACCATGGTTTTGGTTGTTTTGGATATCTGGTTGACGTTTTTTCCCATTGTTTTTTCAGCTGCCTGAATAATACTAAAAGTGACAACTTCAACTGCATCATTGATATCAGCAGTATTGACCATTTCCTCAGTGATGTTAGCCAAAGAAAAGAATGCGGGCCAATCTGCCATTTCAAGTTTCCAGCGTAGTGGACGAGCTGTTTCACAGCTTTCTCTGCCTCGGTATTTTAAAAATATTGGGAAGTGGTCGCTGGAAAGTGGATTAGATCCAACCTCCCATGTAAACGCTGAAAACAAGTTTGGACTAGCTAATGATAAATCAATGGCAGTGAATGTTCTTGTTGGAGCATGGAAGTATGTCACTTCTCCAGTATTAAATAAATATAGTTGGTGATTACCTACCAATCTCTCAATGGCTCTGCCTCGACGGTTGATATCGTGACTGCCCGACATTGGATTGTGGCCATTGAAATCACCCAGTAAAAGAAACGGAGTTGGCAGCTGTTCAACCAAGGAATCCAGTTCATCCTCATTGACTCTGACATCTGGTGGCAAGTATATGGAACAAACTGTGACAGTAAAGCCAATTGAAATTCTGACTGCCACAGCTTGCAGCTCTGTTGTTATTTGTACCGGTAAGAAAGAGAGGCAGTTTGAAACCAGTATAGCCACACCTCCACTGGCACGGGTGTGGCTGTCATCATCCTTACGGTATAGATGAAATCCTTTTAAAGAAATTTTCTCTCCAGGTTTTAGATGTGTTTCCTGGAGTGCCACGCAGAGAGATGTAGTAGATGATGTCAAGTGTTTAACGTCAGAGAAGTTGTTGCGGAAACCACGACAGTTCCATTGGATTATTTTATAATCCATTATGTGTTTGAGGCAGCATTCTTTGCGAGGGTATCCCTCTTTAATTTAACAGGGGGTCTCTCTTTTGGAGGTGACATTGGTTTCGTAACCTCCGTATTAGGCTCTTCGTCAGATATGTCAGAAAACTCGCTCACAGATTGAGCTTCTGATTTTTTTGAAACTTTAGAGAGGGCTGCTTTCACTTTGTTTGTTAAGTGGGTTCTTACTGGCTTTTTTAGAACCCACATTTCTGGTTGTTACCCCTGATTTACTTACAGAGGTTTAGTCTTTGTGATCTACTTTTCTTCTGATTGTGTAGATGGGATCAATAAGCATCTTGCATGGCGTGTAAGAGATTCGCTTGGGGATACAGAAATATCTGTTTGAACCCCACATGTCTTAGTAGATTTCAACACGGCAGCAAATGTCTTTTGTTGCATAGGTGCACTTGGAGTGACCATGCGACGAGCCTCTGGATATGATATGTTTTTCACAGTTTTTACCCGTTGAATTTCTTTTTCTCTTTGCCATGCAGGGCATTTCCGGGAGTAGGAAGGATGGGCATCTTTGCAGTTCACAGCAGTGTGGAGTACTTTTACATTCAGTACTGTCGTGACCTTCAGTTCCACACTGTGCACATAAGCTTTTGCCTCGGCAAGACGTCTGGGAATGTCCAAATCGCTGGCATTTGAAGCAACGCAGCAGATTTGGAATATACAGACGAACTGCGCAGCGCAGATACCCAGCTGTAACAAAGGATGGCAATGCAGGGTTGTTGAACGTGAGGATTAAATGTTTTGTGGGTATCAACTTGCCGTCTCGACGGATCGAAATGCGTCGGACAGAAGCGACACCTTGGTCTGAGAGGCCGATCTGAATGTCTGATTCGTCTTCAGACATCAAGTCAAACTCAGATATCACACCACGTGATGAGTTCAAACTTCCGTGTGGTGTGACCGAAAATTGCCATGTCTCCAAGAGTCTTCATTGACAAAAGCTTTACTGTTTGTTGAAAAGAGGCTGTTTCTACTAGTAGATCCCCTGACCTCAATTTTTGCGTTTTTTTTAACCGCTTTCCGTCCGGACCCGAGTTAACTCGGGCAAGTTTCATAGCGTTACAAACAAAACGGTACTTTTGGCCCGGAAAAATTTTTTTTTTTTTTTTGCATCTTTGGAATGTTTTCTAAGTCTCCAAATTTTTTGAAAAATTTTTACCCGCGCGAAAAAATTTTATTGCGATTTTAATTAACCTTTAATGACGCACGATTAACGCTCAATTGTTTTTTTATGGGATTTTTTTATAAAACTTCATTCATCCTTCTAAAGTTCTAGAGCGCCGATTTTACTTCGGTAAAGTTATTTAAAGCTATTTTCTGTTGTCAAAAACAACATCCAATAGTTTTTTAATTTTTTTAATTAATAGATTTTATTATATATACGTTTAATTAAGTCGGGGGGGTCGGAAATTTCAATTAAAATCGTAATTTTAAAAAAATATTTAGAAATATACCGCCATCTAGTATTCACCCTACTTTTTACCCTTCTCCTCCTGAGAGTTTCATGAGAATGTCCCGCGAAAGAGGACACCAGCTGTTCTCAAGGTCATCCAGCTGTGTAAACAATGACTCATCGGTGTCAGATTTCGCGCTAAGGCGAGAAAAAGGAAATTGTACTTTGAAGCTTTTTCTTCAAAATTAACACATTTCTTTCGTTTTTTTTCAGTTTTAAGTATTTTTTATTGATTTTTATATAGAGTTCTAATTAATTAATACATTAAGAGGTTAAATGCCCGATGGTTGATTCGAATAGTTTTTTAATCAAAAAGGAAGAACACTTAGCAAAAGGTTTTTCTCCAGTTGCATGTACTATTAAGTAAGCAGGTTTGCTGGAGGTCTGGTTCTTCGTCGCTTGTTTGTTGTTTTTAGGATCCATATTTAAGAATTTATATTCAGCTCCTAGTGACCCCACCCACCATGGGGCCCAACAAGGTGATGCCGTCACATGGGAGACTCCCATAGATTGTCACACCAGGGTTTCCCAGGAGCTATACCCTTGTAAGAAACCAAAGTCCGAGCGTTATTTTTATTTTACTTTTATTTTGCTTATTATTCTATTTTTGTTTGGGGCTTATGTTTTGTTAGGACGAAGGTTTCCTCACCATTCACCTTCAGTAATTAAAAAGAGAAGAATTAAAACCCAACTCACCGACGAAAGAAAAGCGCCATAGGACTCACGCACATTTTCGCGCCCCGAGCGGCAAAGAATAGGTCCGCACCGAGAAGAGGGGGGGGAGAACCTACAAGCACGAAATAAAACTCGCTAAACCTTAAGTAATAAAAACGTCCCGGAAAGAATTGTAAAAACAAATAATGTAAAAGGTTAGTGAGTAAACTGTCGGAAAAAGGGCTGCCAGACGATGAAAAACGTTATTGTTAGCATTTAAGTATGTAAATGAGGGGAGTGACCGCATTCAGAATTGTGACGTCACCTCACACTATAAATCCCGAGTCTCAAGTGAAGACGGTGAGGTGAATTCTGATAGCAACGAGCTTGGTGAGCTTCGCAGCAGTAATAGAGGTGTCCGATAGGATCTCGAGTAGTTCCAAGGTGATTTTGAAGTGATTCGAAGTTTGGATCGACAGTCTGAGAAAGTCTTGAGAGTTTAAGGAAATAGGTTCCGAGTATATTGAGGTGACGATTAGGATTTCTAGTTTATAAGAATTATTGTTATAAGTTAAACTTTTGGTTTTGTCGGATTCCCAAGGGGAATAGAGTTAAGTTAGACATAGATTTGAATCGAGAATTGTCGGGTTGACTTTGTTGAATTTCTTTGAATAAATTATTGTTTGATTTTACTAAATATTGTACATAGTTATTGCTAAACGATTAATTAAATCTTTGGTTTTTTTCTATTGACAAATATTGTCTTTATTTAATTCGGTGCACGCTTAAAGTCCAGGCCTGGCACGCTAACGCGAATCCGAGTAAAGTACCCGGTAGGTTAACGGTTGTTTCCGACACGGTAGAGTCGATAATCGTTGTAAATTAAAATAGTACTTTACAACTGGCGCCCGAACAGGGACTCTAAAGGTTAATATTAGACTTTGTTGCTTTCTTTGTTGATATTGACTTTAGCTTAGAGGAATAACACCTCGTAATCTCAAAAAAATGGAAGATAGTGCACCAGTCACCCGAGCCGAATATAACCAGTTGCAACAACAATTGTCAGTACTGTTGCAACAAGTGTCATCCTTGTCAAATGCCGTGACTCATCTGACTTCATGTGTCACGTCTGGAATTGTAGAGCCAACAACACCGAACGTTACAAGTGCTGTACGGCCCGAAACTTCTACTCCGAGACAGGAAGTGCCTACATCTAATGCATCGATGGTCTGGCTTCAGACTGCACCGCCGCCGCCAGCCATCCAATTTAACGGTAGGTCAGCATTAACTGCTAATGATTTCTTGCAGGACCTCGAACAGCATTTCCTGGTAAACCAAATACCGAACACTAGATGGGTTGATACTGCCGCTAGTTGTCTTCGCGGTAGCCCAGCAATGTGGTGGAAGAATGAAGGACGCCACCGAATCGGCAACAGTTGGCCGTTGTTTAAGCGATCTTTTCTGGATCTTTACGCTCCTTTAGCTGACGAAGTAGCTGTCGCTAAAGAACTATTTAGTCGACAATACACAGGAACCAATGGAGTCGAGCAGTTTATATGGACCACAGTGCAGCTATACCGCACGTGGAGACCTTTAGCTCGAGATGAGGAAATTATACAATGTGTAGTTGCCCAGATGCCTCTTCCGTTACGTGAGTATCTGGAAAATCGCCGTTCTTATTCATTAAACGAGTTAGTACGTACTGCGAAAGAGTACGAATTTAGACGAAACGACCAAGGTTCTCCTGACAGTGCAAAGCAGATTAAGGACTGTCGAAAAGTAAGTAAGCAGCTAGAGCCGAAAAATTTTGCACCGGCAAAGTCACCCATGGCCTGTTATTCATGTGGTGAGGTGGGACATTTTTCGAGGAATTGTCCAAAAGGGAAAGGACAAAATGATCAAACAAATGTCAAGACGCCCAATAGTCCCGAAAGAAAAGTAACCTGGAAAAGGAAGGGTAATGGAAAAAGAAAACCTTTAAACTAAACCGGAGACAGCGAGGGGAGGATCCTGTCTCCGATATGGATCCAAATACCTCCACCGTAGGACTAATCGTGAGTGAAGCCTCCAAGTTGCCTGAGGTAAATATTTTTATTAATGGAGTACTAACCTCAGCCCGGATTGATACGGGTTCTGACTTTACTTTAATCAATGAGTTAGTGTGGAGGAGAATTTCTTTGCAGAATAGAAATATTCGGTTACAAGCAGGACCGAATTTTAAGTTAGCCATTGAAGGAGGAAAAGGAACCTCCATTGGAAAATTCCTGGCAAAAATCCAGATTGGAAGTGTTACCCTTCGACAGGCGTGCGTAGTAGTAAAAGGACTTATAATGCCATGCTTACTAGGGCGTGATTTCGCCAAGAATCATAGAATAACAATGGACTTTAAAAATTTGACAATTTCTTTGGACGTAAGTCATCCCAAAGAGAGAATTTCACCTAAGTGGGACGAACTCCAAACCACTTTAAGTGGTGAAAGGTTAGTAACTTTGAAAAATGTATTATTGCAATACTCGCAACTGTTTACAGATAAGCCGGGACTAACTAATATGATAGAACATGAAATCGTCACTGACAAAGCGACACCAGTATGTGGACGTCCGTATAAATACTCTGACGTAAAGTTAAAGGAAATGAACCGCCAGATAGCGGAAATGTTAAGAGATGGTATCATCCAACCATCAAATTCTCCGTGGGCATCCCCGGTCGTCATGGTCAAGAAAAAAACGGGCGATTGGAGATTATGTATTGACTATAGAAAGCTAAATCAGGTAACAGTGACTGATAAATATCCTTTACCGATTATTTCAGAATTACTGACTTCGCTTAAAGAAGCGAACTTTATAACTACCTTGGACTTATCGTCTGGTTACTGGCAAGTGCCATTAAAGGAACAAGACAGACCGAAGACAAGCTTTATTACGAATAGTGGCTTGTATGAATTCCTGGTCATGCCGTTTGGACTCAAAAACGCCCCGGCAACATTCCAAAGACTAATGGACAAAGTCCTAAAGGAAGAAAAAGGGAAGTATTGCCAAGTTTACTTAGACGATATTATTATATACTCATCTACTTTTACAGAACACATCGAACATTTGACCAATGTACTCAAACGATTGGCAGCTGCAGGACTAACCATTAAGTTGGCTAAGAGTAACTTTTGCCGCCCAGACGTTCAGTACCTGGGATTTAAAGTCAGCAATAAAGGCATTGCGACGGAAGATGAAAAAGTAAGGGCCGTTCGAGAGTTTCCGACGCCCAGAAATACGAAGGATCTTAGCACCTTTTTAGGAATGTGCAGCTGGTACTGTAGATTCATACCTAATTACGCAACTATTGCCGAACCATTGTATCAATTACGGCGGAAAAGGAAACGATGGGAGTGGACGGAAGAATGCCGGCAAGCTTTTGAAAAGCTAAAAAGTAAGTTGATAACTGCACCTATTTTGCAGCTTCCTAGGCCAGGTGTGCCCTATACGTTATATACAGACGCTAGCACGGTAGGACTGGGAGCAGTGCTTTGCCAGGAGAAAGTCATTGCATACGCTAGCCGTACTTTAAACGCAGCCGAAAGGAACTATACGGCCACGGAGCTTGAATGTCTAGCCATTGTATGGGCTACAGAGAAGTTCAAAATCTACCTAGACGGAACCAAATTCACCGTCGTAACGGACCATTCTGCATTACGATGGCTTAATAGTTCTACATCCCTCTCAGGTAGGTTAATGAGATGGGCATTAAGATTGCAGGAATTTAGTTTCCAAATCCAACATAGAAGTGGAAAGGACAATCAATTGCCAGACGCTTTATCTAGACGTCCATTAGAAGATCCACAACTAAGTAACGACTCGGACATAACCGCAAAATTGTTAGCGGTAACAACATTTGAACGAGAGAAAGACCTTATAGACGCTCAACGAACTGATTCACAGTGGAGCGGACTATACGATTACTTAGCGACTGGGAACTTACCAAATGACCCAGCCATGTCAGCAGAAATAGTAGGTAAGTCATCCCATTACCGGCTAGTAAATGATGTTTTATATTATAGCCGGAAAACAGATGACACTGGAGGTTACAGACCAGTAATTCCGTACAACTTACGAGAGGATGTATTACAAGAACTACACAATCATCCCACTGCTGGCCACTTAGGTGTACGAAAGACTACGAAAAAAATACAACAACGTTGCTATTGGCCTGGAATGAGAAAGGACATAAAAGAATATGTACTAGGATGCCATACATGCCAGATAACGAAGTTCGACCAGAAGAAAACGGCCGGACTAATGCAAGTCCCCGAGATAACGGAACCAGGGGAAAAGGTAGGCGTAGACATTATGGGACCCTATCCCAAGTCCAACAAAGGTAATCAGTATCTTCTTGTTATGGTGGATTATTTCAGTAAGTGGGTGGAGATTTTTCCCCTGCGGAAGATTACCGCGGAAAATGTGGTAAATTGTATGTATAAAGAATACTTTTGCAGGTATGGCATGCCAAAAATCTTAGTATCCGATAACGGACCCCAATTCATATCTCACCTCCTAGCGGAAGTTTGTAACCGCACCGGAATTAAGCACATCCTGACGACGCCATATCACCCTCAGTCGAATTTTACGGAAAGAACGAACCGCACCTTGGGTAGGATGATTGCGGCATACATCGAAAGGAACCACAAAGAATGGGACACCCACATATCGGAATTTGCGCTGGCCTTACGAACTTCAGAACAGGATTCGACGAAATATACGCCAGCTAAACTACATCTCGGGAGAGAGATTGCACTCCCGTGGGACCGTCTAACGGCTTATCCAAGTCGCCCTACGACTATTAGAGAAAAATGGGCAGAATTACAACAGATAAGAAAACAAGCCCGAGACAACGTGCGAACTGCACAACAGAAACAGAGAAGGGCTTACAATTCACGAAGACGGCCAGATACATTCAAGGTGGGTTCATTAGTTGTTTTAAAAGCTCACCCTATTTCTTCTTCTAGCCGACACTTCAGCGCTAAATTGGCACCTAAGTGGTCAGGACCTTACGAGATCGCTAAGATTATCTCACCAGTAGTTTACGAGATAAAAGATCCCCACACTGGGGCCAGCCACGGAAGTCAACACATCGCTAATCTGAAGCGATACACCCTTTTTCCAAAGAGGAAAACTACTACACCCCTACTCGCAACCAATAGGGGCAACGTTAGAGGATCACACTCCGTTACGGGATCGTCGATGGATCACGGAACCCGAGCGCCGTCCATCGCCAGAGCTAGACCGTCTGGAGTCATCCAGCGACGATTACGACCGATGCAACGAGTGGATTACAGACAACTCGCCGGTCTCACCAGGAAGCCGAGAGCCCAAAGATAGAGAAGGAAACCAGAGGTATATATTTTTCTTTACAGATGGTCCTTGACCAAATTAATTGTAATCCAAGGGTCCCTAGAAGGGAAAGGATTTTGGCTACGGGGGGGAAGAAAAAAAAAAAAAAAACATATTTTTATGTATTGTTTTTCTCACGATGACGGACTGGAGTAACCACATACTAAAACCATTAACAATGCTAAACTATAACCCGACAATCAGTCCGTAGCGTAAGAAAGATGATAATCATCGTTAGAAACAAAATTTTGGGTTAACGTTTCACCCTGCTCACGCCAAATTAGAGCGTGAAAATGGCAACAAACCTTGGAACACGAAATGAGCACATGTCAACAGTTTCCCCTCTATTGTATCATTACGTTAGAATAAAGTTACTAAGCAACGAGTCACTCTCGCTTATGATAAATCATTGTAAGGGACGGATTCCTTTGTAACCTGGCAGCAATTGTAAATAAGGCGCACTACTTAAAAGAAAAAAAGAGTTGGAGGATTTTGGCAGTAAGTAAAAAGAGAAATAACTTTCTCTTTACTCTAAAGGGGAAGGGGTGTAAGGAACCAAGTCCGAGCGTTATTTTTATTTTACTTTTATTTTGCTTATTATTCTATTTTTGTTTGGGGCTTATGTTTTGTTAGGACGAAGGTTTCCTCACCATTCACCTTCAGTAATTAAAAAGAGAAGAATTAAAACCCAACTCACCGACGAAAGAAAAGCGCCATAGGACTCACGCACATTTTCGCGCCCCGAGCGGCAAAGAATAGGTCCGCACCGAGAAGAGGGGGGGGAGAACCCACAAGCACGAAATAAAACTCGCTAAACCTTAAGTAATAAAAACGTCCCGGAAAGAATTGTAACAACAAATAATGTAAAAGGTTAGTGAGTAAACTGTCGGAAAAAGGGCTGCCAGACGATGAAAAACGTTATTGTTAGCATTTAAGTATGTAAATGAGGGGAGTGACCGCATTCAGAATTGTGACGTCACCTCACACTATAAATCCCGAGTCTCAAGTGAAGACGGAGAGGTGAATTCTGATAGCAACGAGCTTGGTGAGCTTCGCAGCAGTAATAGAGGTGTCCGATAGGATCTCGAGTAGTTCCAAGGTGATTTTGAAGTGATTCGAAGTTTGGATCGACAGTCTGAGAAAGTCTTGAGAGTTTAAGGAAATAGGTTCCGAGTATATTGAGGTGACGATTAGGATTTCTAGTTTATAAGAATTATTGTTATAAGTTAAACTTTTGGTTTTGTCGGATTCCCAAGGGGAATAGAGTTAAGTTAGACATAGATTTGAATCGAGAATTGTCGGGTTGACTTTGTTGAATTTCTTTGAATAAATTATTGTTTGATTTTACTAAATATTGTACATAGTTATTGCTAAACGATTAATTAAATCTTTGGTTTTTTTCTATTGACAAATATTGTCTTTATTTAATTCGGTGCACGCTTAAAGTCCAGGCCTGGCACGCTAACGCGAATCCGAGTAAAGTACCCGGTAGGTTAACGGTTGTTTCCGACACGGTAGAGTCGATAATCGTTGTAAATTAAAATAGTACTTTACACCCTCACAATGCAGTCAAGAAGAGCACATCTTGTCTGACGTGTCCGCCCGGTCTGCATCGATCGGTTGACTCCAAGCCGAGGTCAACAATGACTCAACGACCAGCCGATTGACTCAAACGGAGCCTGATTTAAGCCTCCCGTTTATCCAAAGCAGGGGCCAAAGTAGTGTGTTGGGGACGGTATGTTGCCCCTCAACTACCAGGATCCCCGTTTCCGGCATACGGGACACCACGCACGGCAAACACGTGGGTGGGCGTTCAGATCCCAGGGATGGTAAAGAAGAGTTACTAAACCATCTCTGGGAGGTCCCCTCACCACAGACAGCAACCCACACTGAGGGGCAAGAGTCTACTGTATATACACAGAATATATGTTTCTATTTCAAAGATGTTTGAAATAGAAGAAATATTTTCTAGTTTTTTATTTATACTTGACTAATCTAAAAATATATTTCACATATTTGTGTTTATTGTAAATGCTTATTTTTATATACTGTTTGTTTACATGATAGAGTACTTAATTTATTACAGATATTTGGCATCAGGAGAAACTTTTCGGAGCCTTTCCTATTCCTTTCAAATGGGAAGATCGACTGTTGAGAAAATTGTTAAAGAAACATGTATGTGTATTTGGGAGGAATTAGCTGAAGACTTTGTACATTTTCCCACATTGCCAGAAGAATGGCTAAATATTGCTTCTGGTTTTGAGCAAAGATGGTAACCATTGCTTAGGTGCAATTGATGGGAAACATGTCATTATAGAATGCCCATTTAACACAGGAAGCTTAAACTTTAATTATAAAAATAGCTTCAGTAAGGTTTTGCTAGCAGCCTGTGATGCACACTATCGTTTTATCTTTGTGGACATTGAAAGTTATGGTAGTGAGAGGGATGGGGGAATTTTTTCTAGGTCGAGATTAAGCCAAGGTTTGTGCCAAAACAGATTTAATTTACCAGAGCCTAGGAGATTATCAAATGATTTTAAACTTCCTTACTTTTTGTGGGTAATGAAGTTTTTCCCACGAAAAAACAAATTTCATGTGGAAAGAGAAAATTTTTAATTAACGTCTTTCTAGAGCCAGGCAAGTAATTAAAAATTCATGTGGAATTTATAGAATACCTCTTAAATTAAGTTAGGAGAATATAGACAATGTTATAAAAGCAACAATATGCTTGCATAATTTTTTGTTGACAGGACCATCCAGAAATGAATATTGTCCTGTTGGATTAACAGATATAGAAGATTGGCAAAGTAGAGTTGTATCAGGCCAATGGAGAAGTGAAAATGAAGGAAGTAATGGGCTTGGTAAAATCAATAGACTTGGTGCAAACCATTACTCTCAAAAATCTAACAGCATTAGAAAATATTTAACAGAATATTTTGTAAATGATAGTAGTCTGCCCCAGGGAAATGCTCCGTTATAAAATGTATATTAATTTTAAATAACTTATTTTTGCATATATCATTAAAAATTTTAAGTTTTTGAATATTGTATATTTTGATTTTCATATAAGATCTTTGCTATATATAATTTTGCATTCTATAACTGTAAATAGGATGTTATCTGTAATAATAATTATATATAGATGGCATTAATTACTTTATAAATAAAATTTGACTGATAACATTAGAGTTAAAAATGATCATAGCTGTTAACTAAATTTATTGTTTTTGTTGGTTTCTGAGCGTTGACCAGTTTCTTTTCTCTTGGATCATATATTTAATGCTATTGTAGTTTTGCAACTGAATCTAATTGCAAAAAATCAATGCTCAGATAATAATTGGATAATCAATGCTCTACTGTAATTTCACATTTGTAGAAAGATTACTTGGCCAAATGATATGATTTAGACTATATACAAAGCTATATATATTTTATCAACTGTTGTTATTCTATTGAAAAACACAACAACAAAGTGAACTTAGAAAACATGCTTTTTATTTAAAACTATTGTAAAAGTTCCATTTCCTCTTCAAAAACAAGATTTTAAATTCTATGCATTATTGAGAGCATTTTTATCTTTCAAATTTTCTCAGTGTTAGACCGATATTATTTATAAAATAAAACACTTCATCGCAGCTATTGTCGCTCTCTTCTAAATATTATTTTATAATGTCTGCAAGATCATCATCATCCTCATTTCTTTTTCTTTTCCTAAATTATGAAATAAAAACAAACATTTTAGAGAATATGTCAAATATTTATTAAAAGATTAAAATTATGAAAGAAAATATATATATATTTAACCTTTGAGAGGACTGAAATCGGCTATATACAAATGGTTGAGGTGATACATTTGTACTAGTGCTTGCCCCTATCAATTCGGGCATGCTATAAAAGTATTAAATATCTATCAATCAATCAATCAACATTTATTTGTTATAACTTTTGCCTTTACAAAGGGGTTTACAAATTCATACATTATTATACATAAGTTGTATTATTTATTTTTCTTTACAATTAAGTTAGTGTGATTGTATTAACATATTTAATGAATAACAAAAAAATTTATAAATATTATACAACATTACAGAACTTAAATTATCATCATATGAACAAACACATCAAAATCAATTGTCAAAAAAGTATTCTTTAAGTGTTCAGTAGTTTTGCAAGATACAAAGAAGTGGTTCTTAACGTTTTCACAAAATCTGTTACATAGAGGACAATTTGAGTGAGCTAAAATATTCATTCTTCGTCCATTTAAAACAATAATAATACAACTGTGACTTAATGACTATACTAAAGATTTAATATTGTAATTAAATTTGATAATAGATAATACCGAGGTGTCCGTGCAGATGATAGGAAAGTTTCTAGAAAACTACACTTTTGCTCAATATAATGAATATCTTGGGCCCAATATTTATCTTTCAATGACTGAAATAATTCAGCTAGAAAGAGTTTTTATCAGAAATTTGAGTATAGTAATCAGTAGAATAACCTAAATCAGACAATAAACGTTCAACTGAAGACGACCTAGTTACAACCAAAGAATTTCTACTTATTAATTTCAATTTATTATAAACCAACTTTCTAAGATCAGATTTTGGTAACTCTGGCCATTTTTAGATACTGGATTAAAATTTTAATGTTAAATGTATAGCCATTGGCAGATGACCCAATTCGAATCTTAAAACAGGTCCTGGCACCGAACGATTAATATGAAATATCGATCAAATAAATCTCAGTTGTGTTTTCTCTAGTTTATCGACAAGAGATGATCCCCAAATAGGAAACATATATCCCAAACTTGAGCATATCAAGAAATCAAACAATCGAAAGTATAACTTATGGTTAGAATGAAGCAGTCTTTTATTAAGCTTTATTAAATTAGAAAGTTGAAGTTTATATTTCAAAAACAATTTATCCAGGTGAAAAGAAATTGAACCCTGTGGAGTAAAATAGATACCCAGATATTTGTAAGACGAGACAATCTCCAACTCAGAGTTAGATAAATATAATTTATCAGCCTTCCCCAGTCTGCCCCCTCTCCGAAAAATCATTACTTTAGATTTAGCCTCATTAATAAGTAGTTTATTAGACTTGACCTTTTACGTGATTATTGTTTCTTCTGAAGGCCAATAGGCGAATACGAAAATATTACAATATCATTGGCAAATAAAAGATAGTTCAATTCTACCTCCAATGATATAGATATACCCATAATATTATAACTATAAAAAAAGTTCAAGAGGTTGTTAACGAATAAATTAAACAAAATAAAACTAAGTGGTTCACCTTGTGGAAGACCTTTATTAGCAATTACTGCTTCTGAAAGATAACAATTAACTTAAATTTGAAAAGCGATATCAGAAAACAATTTTCTTATGAGGTTAATAAAAGAAAATATACCTATCTGAGAAAGTTTTGACCATAAAATATCGTGATCTATTGTATAAAATGCCTTTGACAGCTTAATGAATCTGACATATAATTTTTTATGTTTCTTAGTCAAAATTAATTGCAAAATTCCTAGAAAAAGAAATAAATTGTAACCAACACCTCTATTCACTACAAAAGCACCCTGACTAACAGAAATAACATGAGACTGCTCAAGCCAAAGTCTCAAGCGATTAGCCAATAACGTAGAAAAAATTTTCTTAATTACACTGATTAGCGATATTGGATGGTAATTCAGAGGATTGAAACAATTTCCCTTCTTATAAATAAACACTCTTAAAAACCTTTTAACCACAGCCGTTTTTTACTATTCTAACGTTTTCAGTTATTTTTAATAACCTTTTTCAAGAACACTACAATCAAATGTGGCCAGAATTTGAACTATTGACAAAAATTGTTATAGAACGCTTTTTGAAATATTTTGATGCGCAATCTCCTAACGGGAGATTATTTTTATTATTATTGTTATTGTCAAACACACAACAACCATGATAACAAAAAATAAAGTAACGAATTTACCTGAATAATAAAACAGATTAAACCAAATACAATGTCCATGTAACAAGCTACCAGAATCAGTTTTCTAAGATGTCGCTGCCTTTCTTCCTTATAAAACACTGTTTCTCCACACTGCCGAGATCTTACTAGCATCCCTAAAATTGATGGCCTGCCCTTTGTGACTGGTTTTGAATATATTCCAAGCTTTCGCATACTTGAGGTGTTTTTTGTTGTAAACTTTTTGTATCAGCCTTGCCTTTTCCATTTCGCTTTTACTTCTTGTGGGTCTGCTAGTATATAAGTTGCCAGGGCTGTGTTAGGCTGCTCAAGCCTTATATTTCTTTTGTGCTCCATCAGTCTTTCTTTAAGGGACCTTCTTGTGGCTCCTACGTAATAAAGTTCGTTCTGCCTCCTTTTATCTGTCACAAGGATTCTATAAACTCCAGGAATGAGGTCTTGGTTCAGCTCATCTTTGTCAGCTCTTAACAGCTGATATACTGTTGGGTTCATAAAGACCAACCACTGCCGAAATTATCGGGCTAGAAAATGGCTATAGTAGTAATAATAATTTAAGATAATTTGATACTAGAGTTAGGTGTTAGGCACCATCATCAAATTTAATAATTAGAATTTTAATTTAAATTTTAAATTTCAGCCGATTCTTTTCTTCCAGTTAAATTTTATTAAATTTAACTGGAAGAAAAGAATCGGCTCGAAGCGGGACTCGAACCCGCAACTCCTGCTATCTGTGCAGACACGTTACCAGTTACACCACCCGGACCTTCGGCCCGATCTCCCCTTCCAGTTGATATAAGATTACTGTACGACCATCGACAGTCATTACAATGCCGGCTGGGGACACATTAATCGCCCACGTCTTCCTGTGGGGATCGCAAAAGCGCCTAAAATATGGTGAATAATTATAAAGTTCCGAAGTCGGGAAGTTTCGAGAGTCAAATCGTGTCAGGAACACATGTTGGTGATGTAATCCAGACGCGAGAGAAACTCTCCCAAACTTATCCTAAAACAAACGCGACACGATAATGAACGACCGAGGGGATGTCAACCGAGAGAGAGGGAGCTTTGTCCAGGTGCTCGTGTACGAGTGTCAGAAACGGGAAACAGAGGGGGGTAAATGGCCACCGAAGCATCTGGCAGACCGCATGAGGTCAAAAACGTCAAAGAGAGGGCCATAACGACGGAATATACGAGCACGAACTTCAAAGACTCCGTCAACACCTCTCGGAACTCTCCCGACCCAGATCGGTCTCCGGTCGCATAGAAACAAAAGAAATGACCAATCGGGGTAAGGGAGAGGAAGAATAGAACAAATCAAAAGGGTGAAATTCAGGGGGGAAACTCCTATAAAACTCCCGAGTCGCAAGGTCAAGGTGTGGACCCTCCTTCCGTCGTTCTTGGAAGAAGTGCGGCAGTTCTCCTCTGGACCAGTGTTACCTCATAGACGCCAGAACCTATGTCCGCCAGCTGGTGACCCCCGTCCAAGCCACACGTCCAGTATAATAGACAGTTCGTCATCCCAGCCCCAGGCACGCATCTTCGGAAGACGGACCGCATCCGACTACCGACAACTGGAGATCTCTATCACCACAAGAGTCGATCTAGATCGCAATTTGTACCAATAATATGTAAGTTAACTTAGTAGTTAGAATAAACGATTTTGTGTAAGACACTTGTCATCTTTGTCTCCTACCGCCACCACCCACATACGTTTTCGACCCTAGGTTTTCCTGACGCGTGATTAACTGTTTTCCCCTGGAAGTTGGCGGCCTTACACTTGTGAATTTTTTCGGTAAAAGTCTTCTAGTTTCTCATCAATACGGATAGAAATATTCTTTCAGTAGACATGTTTACAGCATGGAATTCGGTTAGTTACTGAAGCAAAATATGTAAATTTAAATAAGCAGTCACACAATTGGACATTTTAACATTCGCACGTGCAACATCGTCGACTTTGATCCACATGCAGCTGTCATTCAACCAATGAAATTGCGGCTAAATTGCATATTTTTCTTACATAAAGCAGTACGAATTGCGTGCTTTCAGTATTTTTTAGGTGAAAACCTTCAGGAAAATCGGAAGCAGAACTAACAAGCGAAGATGTACTGTACAAGTTGGTGTTTACATTCGTCGTTATCGGTAAGTAACGTTTATAATATATCTTTTGACGTACTTTATAATAGTTTAATATAGTCGAACCCGCATCAATGGCCACTTTGCAGCAATGGACATCTGTACGCAGTGGCCCTTTTTCGAAAACGTTTTTGTAAGAAGAATTCGTAAAAAATAATCTGTGAATTCGTTATTTTTAAACGTTTCCTTTGCTAGCCGCTGTTCCTATTTGTAAGTAAAGTCAATTTAAAAAAAATATATTTTTTTCAGTGATTATTTTCTTAGAAAGTAGCGCAGGTCAATACATGAAAATCGAACAACGTGATGAATTTAACTTGAATCGAAGAAACGCAGTAGGCCTTGCAAATAGGGTTATGAATACTTTGGGAAATGAGCAAAGTATGGCCAATGGTCTACCTGGTGGTAGTTTACCAGATGATGAAAGAAAGAAAATTGAAAAAAACTCCATGACTAGGATCAAAGGAGGTCAGTACCGATGTAATAAAACAGAATTTTATTCATTTACTATAGAATAAAATCACTTTAGTTCTAATTATTTATACGATAATTACTATTTGCTTCCATTTATAAGTGTGAAAATTTTAATTTAAAATATTTGCAGTTTGACTCCGAGGTGGACCGAATATCGGCGATCTTCCGGTTTCGCTTCTTTAATTTCTGTTGAATCGTCTCAAAAACTTTGTAATTCGAATATTCAAATATTAATAAAGAACATTTGAGCATGAGAATATTCTCGCTTTTATTACGATTTGATCCTTGTTATTGCATATCGAATTAGAAATTGGCACCAAAGTCCTTAGGATTGTGTTGTATTAACTGAATTGTGACTTTTAAGTCTGTACGTAAGTCTCGTGCCAGCAGTGGCAAATGAGAACGATCGGATTCTAGACGGAGGAGGAAGTAGAGACTACGCGCCGGAAATGACGCACTCCACTACGCATTTAAACGTTAAATAACAACAATTTATCTAGCCAAGTTAGAACTATTTTACAAAAGCACAGAACAGTGGAAGAGTCTATTCCTACAAGCGTGCCGAACCGAGAGAGAGAACATATACAATTTCGAACGCGAGTTGATAAATACCTGGACTCGAATAAACAATTACTTCGTTCCCGAAGCATCCGCCATTCGCCGCCCACCATGGAGCTACATTACTGTGAAATCCGGAGTTTATCGGATTTTTCTAAATTATTTCCCCTAATGACTCATAAAACAAGCCTCGGAGTTCGTGGGAATTATATAACCCTTCCTATTAAAACGCTGTAAAGACGTAAAGTTTACACTTACCGTCAAATTCTATCAATTGTTTTAGTCCCGATGACACTTTTAACTTCTAAACAATCGGTCTCGTGACATAATTTCCCACCGCAAAACTATAAAACCCGCTTCTTTCCTCCTGGGGGAGTCTTCTTTCGATCTGCCAGTCGAGCGTGTTGTGGACGAGCCGCGAAATAATTGTTCATCGCAGTCGCGAAAATTTGATCTTGTGCCTTGTTCCGGAATCACGTCGAAGTTTCGTCAGAGATTTTTAAGAGGTACGAAATGATATCTGTAAACTCTCTCTCTCGGGCTCCCCCTACGCGTAATTGAGAGTTAGAATTGTAGCTTAATTTTTTGACTTTAATAAACCTTTTGTTGTGTAAAAAAATGGTGTCATTACTCGACTGTCGGCCACACCTTGTCGTCGGCTCCACTGACCTCCTCCACTCGCGTAACGCGTAACAAAACGTAACAGCCATCTTTGACAAGTGAGTAGGTCAACGACCTGTTGCCTAAAGGAGCAGTCCGACTTCCTCCGACCTTCCGAGGCTCACATTACGATCACACTGTAGAATAAGTTATATCAATTAATATCTATCGGTTATAATATTATTGATGCTTCTTTAATATTAGATAACAGCACTAAATATTAAACTTATGAAAAAAATTTATTTGAAAAATTACAAGAATATAACGTAAGTTTTAAAACATATTTTTTTAATGCGTAAACACTGCTTGGCAAATGCACAGTAAGTATTTTAAAATATATTTTAAACGTTTATTTATCATTAAGAAGCTAAAACCACAGTCAAAATGTTTATTTTATTTCTTTTTCAAAATTTGAGTCTAAACACCACGGCAGTAAAGTTATTTTACCACACCAGGGGGCGTATTGTGTGTTTTCTGAAATGAAAATATCCAACGGATCCACGTAATCGTGACGACGGCCAAGAAAACAACGTTTTGGACCAATCATTTTATTCATAAGAAAAGTCTTCGGCACAATTTACCCTCCGAATGAGGAAGTCGCTACCCCCTCAAACTGTACAGTTTGAGGGAGTCGGTACCTCCTCAAACTGTACAGTTTGAGGGAGTCGCTACCCCGGGATATAGCTCTGTAAAGAATCGTCTACGTCACTTCTGGTCACGTGACACCGTGCCAAAAGGTTGACGGCCGGATGGCCGAGTGGTCAAGGTGGCAGCCTATCGCTCTGGGGGACCCGGGATCGAGTCCGAACGGGTCGAATAATCCCCAGGAATTTTTCGGGGGGTGGTCCGTTCGGATATGTCGGGCCCCGTCCCTCACCACCCGGTCGCCCCATTGTGGGCCTGGCCGAACCCATAATGGGCCTACTAAAAGAGGCCCTCTTAGTGCCTACAGGGCAGAAAGAGCTAAAAAAAAAAAAACCGTGCCCAAAAGGGAAGCGTATCGTTCAAAAAGAAGCAAGCGTACTGTACAATATATACTAACTATGAAATAACTTTATTAATAAATTATCTTTCGTAATTCAGTTTTGAAGTAAACGGATTGAATTTTAAAAATGATTATATTTAAAACACGTGTCAAATTTTAATGGGCTCTTGAAAGGGGTAAGTTTCTTTCCAATTTTTCATAGTTTCCTTGCAAGCTGCCAAAATGAATTTCGTTTGGGGTAAACAATTGTCTACTAGCTCCAAACAAGGCAAACAAATGTAATTAATAAAGTTGATTTGATCTTCTGGGATGCGTTCTTGTAAGTCTCTGTCCATCAACGAATCTGGTTTCATCCCCATTTCTTTCTCGATGTCGCCCTGAGCGTACATTTCCTTGTGCAAGTCCACTATTTCCAGCTGAACGGGCCATGGTTTACACACAACGGATACGTCGCAACCATTCATCAATTGTAATTAATCAAAAAAAATTTTTCGTCAAGTAATGGGTCCATAATGTCATTAGTACAAATAGACAGTACAGCCAAAGACGGTCCAGAGAGATAGGTTTTCAGATAATCCGACCAATTGCAAATAGAAATGTTGTTAAATTTAGAAATAACAAACTTGCATATATTAACAATCTTCCAAAATTCAGCAAAGTTTTTAATATGCGATAACTGAAAATTAATCTTATTCCAAAACAGTTTCTTTTTAGCCTTACAGAGGGATTTAAAGTTTTTTTTCCAAGTTAGAATAAATAATAAATTGTTGCTTAGATCTTGATTGCCAAAATGATCGTAGAACATGATTCTTCTCTCTTTTTAATTGTAAACAGTCAGCATCAAACCAAGACTTCACAAATTTTCTTGAACAATCATGCTTGACATACATATTACTTTGAATTACAGATTGAAGGATCTTGTCAACAAAGAACAAATAAAAAGAAAAAGAATCCACTTTTAAAATCTGAGTATTGCTTGGTAACGTTATACAAATACTTGTCCAGACATGAAGGTCTCCACACATAACAAATTTCAGTAGGCGATTCTTTACTGAGAGGAAGAGAATCAAATCTAAAAGCAATAGAAGCTGGGAGATGATTGGAATCAAATTTATTCAAAACCTTAAAGTCCACTATGTTATCGGCTAATTCAGAGTTTGTAGCTATCAAATCAATAACTGATGCACCCAAAGAGGAAATAAACGTAAAGTTTCTAGGGAAATAAGTAACAAACAGACCATTTAAAAGAATCAAACCAAAAGATTTGACCAAGTTCAAAAACTTTCTTCTATAGTTAAAGATCTTATCTTTAGACTCTCTAAAGTTATAAAAATTTAAAGTAGAACCTGTATATATGTATCTATTTCAGAAGCAATTCTAGATTAGAATCACCAAGAATCAAAATGTCATCATCATCTTTAAAATCAAGAATCAATCCATGAAGGTACTCAATCGGTGAATCATATTTATTGATAGAAATATAAACTAAGACAATTAAAAGTCTAGGACAATCATTAAACAAAAGTTTATCAAATGTAAGTTTAACGATAATAAAATTATCGGAAAGATGACAAATTTCTAACTTATCAAGTTTTCGAGAAACTACTAAGAACAAACCACCAGATGGTCTTCCAGGTCCCTCAGGTTTATGAGCTAAAAATTCAGTAAAATAAAACTGAGAATTTAACGATGAAAGTAGGGTTTTCAATGAAAATATTATCCATGATTCAGTTATGCCAATAATATGATATGAAAAGATGAAATCAACAAAACTCTTATCAGAAAAATTAGTATACAGTAAACCTTGGCTATTCCAAGATAATATCTTTAATGTAAAAAAATTTCTGAGCAAGGAATAACAGGTAAAGTTTTCAATTTTCGTCCATTTGATAATCCATTGACTTCCCTGTTGATAAAAAAAGTTCAATCTTCATCAGCTTGTTATTCAGTAAGTCAAACGTAAAGTTATCTCCATCAATTGTTAAACAATCAGCTCTCATAAACACACAGATTTACCTGTCACCTTAGCCTCTCGATAAAAAAAGACGAGATTTCTTCTCCTAATTCTCGATCTCCAATGTAAATCGTCAAAAAACTTTACCCTAGAACATTTTTCCCTTGTTCGGATGTTATGTAGATTTCTGTAAATGGGATTTTTATCAGAGACAATGTCGAGTTCAGCCACCACCAAATTATTTTTTGAAACTATTTTAAGATCTTTCACCAAAATAGAGTTGCCATTGGGTCTTTTAACAGACGACAGAATGTCGAAAACCAAGGACAGAACTTCAGACGAATTCCCCTCTAATCCGATGATAACAATATTATTTCTCTGACTGTCATTAGATGATGAATTTAAAAGATATAAAAAATAGGAAGTCGGAGTAGTAGAAGAGACATTTAAGTTAGAAAATTCTTCTACCTTCTTCTCCACATTAAGAAGGCACTGTTCAAAGTCTTTATGCAAATTTACCAGCCATTCGAATTTATCAGCTAAATCTTCAAGTTTAGTCAACATGGTATCAAATTTCTCCTCCAAAAAAAAAAAAATAAATTTTGAAGTACATTAGTAGATGAAACCAGAGAAGGAAAAAAGATTTGAGTCGTTGAGATTACAACAGGCCCACCTGTATTTTGCAGACCAAGATGCCTTCCCCGGACAAGCTCAAAGCAGCTAAAGCAGAGTTTAGTTATATGCTACGACAAGGCATCTGCCACCCATCAAAGAGTCCGTGGGCAAGCCTGCTGCATCTCGTTGCCAAGCGTAACGGCGACTGACGTCCCTGCAAAGACTATTGCCCGTCTGAGCACTGTTATGGTGCTTGTCAGGTATCTAGTCCTGTACATCCAGGACTGCACTCAAGTGTTAGAGGATCTACAATCTTCTCTACACTTGACCTCGCTAGAGCCTACCATCAGGTACAGTACCTTTACTTTACTGGAAAGGAGTAGAAGGCCCAACCTTACAGCATAGCCTTTGAAAAGGAAGGATGAAGAATTTTAGAGGAAATGAGAAGAAGGAAGAAAAGAAAAGACTAATAGGAAAGTGTGAAAAATTACACCTGAGAGCACCCAGTCGGTTCTATTAATTGAAAATAACAAATGTACAAAATATGGGGCATAGCCCATAAGCAAATAGTTAATATAAAAGAATTACAGAAAGGTATGGATGTCCAAGGGGCTGCCTCTGGTGAGGCAAGTACAGCAATATACAAATAGCAGCAACACGAATGGCCAAACACCTGGTGGTGACAATGGGGCTGCCAAGAAACAAACAAACCCGAAACAAAATTTACAAGAAAACAGGTACAGTACCTGTCCATCCAGCAGATATCCCGAAAACAGCAGTCACAACACCTTTCGGGTTGTTCGAATTTCCGGTGATGACATTCGGTCTCCTTAATGTAGCCCAGACCTTCCAGAGGTTCATCAACCAAGTCCTCCATGGTCTGGATTGCTGCATACCTTACTTTGACAACGTGCTAGTGGTATCCAAGAACAAAGAAGAGAATGTGCGACATCTTCGCAAAGTTTTTCTTCGAGTATGGCGTAACCTTAAACCCTTCTAAGGACAGCAGACCGTGTCTTTCCACAGCCATAGAATTTCAGCGAAAGGGCGTGAGTCCTCTTTCAGAAACAGTTTCATCTATCCGAAAGTTTTTGAATCCACTACCATCCGAGAGTTGTGCTGGTTTTTGGCAATGTTAAACTTCTACAGACATTTTCTGCCCAAAGCTGCTGTGTATGTGCAAGCACCACTCAACTTTTTCCTAGCCAGAAGTAAGAAAAATAACAACACAAAAATAGTATGGCCTCCAGAAGCGTGACTTGCATTCTCGCAATGTAAAGAAGCGCTTGCAAATGCTGCTGCATTAAACTTTCCATCATCCACAAAGCCGCTTGCACTTATGGTTGACGTCTCAGACACAGCCATAGGCACTGTCCTGCAACAGAAGTATCAAGGGGTGTGGAAACCCCTCTCCTTCTCTAAAAAGTTGATGGCAGCACAGAGAAATTACAGCACATACGACCGTGAGTTATTGAACGCCTATGCAACTGTGAAACATTTCCAGCACATGCTAGAAGGTCAAAACTTCATCCTTTTTACAGATCACAAGCCGCTGACCTTCGCATTTCGTCAACACTCCAACAAAGCTTCTCTGAGACAACTTCGCCACCTCAACTATCAGTCTCAATTTACAACGGCTATACGACACATAGAAGGTTCTCACAACATAGTTGCCGATTCACTATCCCATGTATCTACAATAGACATGCCATCGCAGATAGACTTAAAAGAGCTTGCCAACCAGCAATGAACTGACAGTGAGCTTAAGGAACTTCTAGACAAGCCAAGCTCCACAGGGCTGTCCCTCAAACCACTTCCAGTCGACGACTCTACTTGCCAACTCCACTGTGACATCTCGTTGGGGACTGTACGCCCCTATATACCGTCAACACTGCGCAGAGAGATGTTTAACATGCTGCACAACCTGTCACACCCAGGCATCAGAGCAATGATTAAGCTCTTGCAACAAAGATGTATTTGGCCATCCATGAAAGCTGACACCACCACCTGGGACTTGCTCCTGCCTGCAGTGCCAACGGTGCAAAGTCACCCGTTACACTTCCGCTCCTCTCGTCAATTTCTCTATGCCAGACAAGCATTTCTTGCATGTTCACATCAACATTGTTGGACATCTCACGGATTCGTTTACTGTCTGACCTGTGTAGATTGCTTTACACGTTGGCCAGAATCATTCCCCATCCCAGACATCTTGATAGAAACAACAGCGAGAGCATTCTACTCCAGATGGGTCACTTGCTTTGATGTCCCGAAGCAGATCACCACAGACCAGGGTAAACAATTTGAGTCAGCCTACTTGGTTCGAAACGAATTCGCACCTCTCCCTACCATCCAGCCTCTAACGGACTGGTTGAGCGTCTACACTGTCCACTCAAGACGACACTAAAATGCCATGCTACTGAGAGGTAGACTGAAGTGCTCCCCACCATCCTTCTTGGGTTTGCGCTCTACCATGAGAGGAACGGAATCAATGCCACCTCAGCAGAGATGGTTTAGACGGAATCAATGCCACCTCAGCAGAGATGGTTTATGGAACCCACCTACAACTTCCAGGAGAGTTCTTTGCTTCAGAATTAAGTTCAGTGATCGACCCAACCTCCTTCATCAGGCAGCTACACAAAACAATGAGAAACCTGTGTCCAGTAGAGACAACTGCATACTCAAAATGTGTAGTTTTCATCCACAAGGAACTGTCCACCTGTGGTTACGAATTCATTCATCATGATGCAATTCACAAACCTCTACAGCCAATCTATGAGAGGCCATACGAGGTGATATCTTGGCAGGGAACGGTATACAAAGACCAAATCGACGGATGAACATCATCTATAAATATCAATCGATTGAAGCCAGCCTTCACTCCATCCCCCAAAGTCAGAGCCGATCCTGACCGCCCAGCTTCAAACACACCGTCCCATACTGCGGTCCAGCCAATTCACGCAGACACGTTGACCCCCACCTCGGCCGCCGCACCAACAACTATCCGCTAAGGATGTCATGTCCGGTTCAACGTACGCTATCTCTAATTCCTTGTGCCTTCAGCACTTGGGGGGAGTACTGTGGCGACCAATTCTGGAGTTCACCTGATTGCCACCAGAGGACGTCCAGTGGAATATAAAGACCGGTTCAAACACGTGCCCTTGGGATGACGAATGATTTTGCTTCTCTCACTACTTAAGAAAACACCTTTGGCCTTTCAAACTGATTGAGAAAAGCCAGAGAAATTAGTAAAGTTCTTATCTTAGTAGGATTTCAGGATGGAGAAGATGATCGACAAGATCTTCTACATTAGTTATATCAAATATAATTCCCTGATTTGGAGTAGCCCAGGACTGTTTGAAGTGCTCTTGGAAGGCGGTCCTATTGGTCTTATTTATTGTGATTTTATTATTGATATTAATTGGGTTATTGGTCCTGTTGTGGGTCTTGATACCTATGGTCACTTGCACCATTCTCCTCCAGTGTTGCAGAAGGTAACAAGCCTGTGGGCCTTGTCGTTTGCCAAGCACAGGTCGACCCAGCTTTTCCCACGTGTGCATTAATAAGTCAAAAGTGGACTAGTGTTACACAATATAAAATGATTCCTAGACATAAATTCACAAATTAAATAGCCACGGGGGTCTTCTTCTGGACTGTGCCACACTGGGGACTTTAATGCAAAGTCCCTAGTAGCGATCCGAGGGAAAGCACTTATTTTGTCATTTATACTCTGCAGTTCGTCAACCAAAGTGTGAATATCTTCATACAGCGAGCAGTAAACTGAAGAAAGATAGAAGTATTTGTTGCTGTAGGTGAGGAGAACAGTAGTAATGTGGTCGGTACTAAGATCTGGACAAAAGTTGGCAGTGACATTTTTGTTGCATATAAGAATCCCAGCCTTAATGGTATCACAAAAGTTCTGGACCGGGTGAACCCTCCATTTCCCAAAGCGGACTATAGAATTATTAACCAGATATGGCTTTTGTAATAGTATGATATCTGCCTTATGGTCGTCTGCCATTTTCTGCACGAACGATGAAGTGGCCTTAGATTTTTGGGTGTTTATGGTTAGGAGAGTAAGGTACAAGTTGTTGCTAACAGAAGGATGCCTGTTGTGACTGCCAGTATGAGACTGAGTAGTGATGGAGGAAAAAGTATTGCTATTAATTTGACTACACTCCATAGTCTGTCTGTTTAACTCTTTGTGTTTTAATTTTTTGCAGGATAGTACATTCTTGACTAAAAGCATTGTGGTTAGCTGGTACTCTTTTGTTAGAAGATTGCTCTTTATTAAAGTTGTTGCAATTAGTACAACATGGAGTGCTGTGTCATTTAAAGCATTTGCTGTATCTGTGTGATTTGGCACAGTGACTACAACGAATTGTTTCCTGGCAGTCCTTAGCAAGGTGATTAAATCCGCAGCAGCGGTAACCGGGATAAAATCATCGGCCTGCACATTGGGCCCAGGACAGCAAAAGGTGGCGGTTGTTGATAATAAAGACTGCATATTAGTGGGGTGACCAATAAGACAATGTGCTGGCAATTTTCTTTTGTACGACCTTTGTTGAATACTGTACTTATGTGGCATCCCTGAGTAAAATCCTCTAAAGTGAGGCCCTTCCAGAATAATGTCTGTGTGAGATATTGCTCCTCAACAGCGTTCGGTACATTCAGTAAGATGACGCAGGGCCTACAGCCCTCCGCCACATGGCACTTAATTTTATCCTTTATTGAGGGGATTCCCTCTATTGCTTCCCGTAGGATGTCTCCATCTTTGTTGTTCTGTACTCTGATACAGATTCCTTGATTCTTTATTTTATGCACCCATTTAATACTTACCCCTAACTCCTGTGATTGTATAATTTCCTTAAGGGTGTTGATTATTTTATCAGGGTCCTCTTTTGCTTCCGGATTATCTGTGTTTGGGTACACTAACACGGCATGGCTTCCCCCAATGCCTTCTTGCAGTGATTTGGTGATAGCTCTGGTTGTGCTACTCTGTTTAGCACCTGTGCTAACTATATCAGCGTATGTTTTTGGTATGAATGCCGATGTTGAAATAGGAGTAGGCTTAGCTCGCAGTTCTTTAAGCACCCCATACATTTGGTGAATTGCTGCAAACATCCGTGCAGCCCGTTTTCTGACTTCTGCTCTTTCATGCTTCTGCACTATGGAGTCAGTAAATTCAGAGCAAAGAACAACCTATAGCATTTGCCTCCAGATCCCTCACATTTGCCAAATGAAACTATAGCCAGCTGGATAAATAGGTAGCACTACTGCTGTGTACTGGGCATGTAAGAAATTTTTTGATTATATCTATGGAAGGAAACTTACTCTTATAGTCGAATATAAACCCATGATGACGATACTACATCCTGACAAGAAGCCACCTGTTTTGACAGCTACAAGAATGCTAAGTTACGTGCACTTCCTTTCCAACTTCGATTATACCATCAAACATAGAAAGTCGATTGAACATACAAATGCCAATTACCTGTGACAGAACCCTTTACCCTTAACAAGGAAAGAAGCCCAGACAGAAGACTATGATGATACTTATCATGACATTGTTAAACATATCTCAACTGGAACTATCACTGCCAAAGAACATTTGAAGAGAATCATCAATTGATAAGGAACTATCACAGATCAAAAACAACATTGTCAATGACCATATGTACAATTCATAAATATCCACACACAATCTTTAAAAAACACTGAGTAATCGTCCCAAAAACTTTATAGCCAGCAGTCCTGCAAGAGCTACACTCTACACACATAGGAATCATTCAAATAAAGGCCCTAGCCCGAAATTACTGTTACTGGTGCAGTATTGACTCTGATATTGAGAATATGGTTAAAAGTTGCAGAGAGTCCTGTGACATTAAGAATAACCCAACAAAACCCCGATACACAAATGGGAAATACCTACAAATATCTGGCAACGTGTACACATCGATTATGCAGGACCATTCATGGATCATTATTTCTTTACTTTGATTTGGCATCAACAATGATAATCGGAAATATTCTATACAAACAAAGAGCCAGACACATCCATCACAATTCATTTTCTACGTGAAGTCCTTGGTCGATTTGGTTTTTCCTGAGATTTTATTAAGTGATAATGCAAGTATTTTTAAGACACAAAAATTTCAAGACTTTTGTTTGAAAAACAGAATCCGTCAAAGCTTAATAGCACCAGGATACCCGGCCAGAAATGGCCAGGCTGAAAGATACTGTCACACCTTAAAAATACACCTCAAATGTATAAAGTATGAATGTAATACTCTACATCTGAAGGTCCATTAACTATTTCGATACAGAGTGACTCCTTTATCTATCGAAAAAAGTCCAGAAGAAAACTTATTAGGGCGTGCAATAAGAATAAAATTAGATCTGCTCAGGGACAAGCTTCCGAAAAGAACATAACCAAACCACCAAAATTCTACAAATTTTATCCCGTGGGAGATCATGTAAAATCCCAAAATTACACAACTTTTGGTCCTTGGAAATATGGTATTGTTACCGAACAACTAGGTCATATACATTACTTAATTGAACTCAACAATGGATATGTAATAAAAAGTTAGTTAGTTAGTTAGTTAGTTCTAGTTTTTTGGCACAAGAGCCATACAGGCTATGCTGCGCCATGACAAATGGTAAAATTAAACAAAGCTAAATATATATATCACAAGGCGTCAATACAACACAAAAACACAAACAAACAGAACAACACAAATATAAATATATAATAAATAAATAAATAAATAAATAAATTAGTTAACTTAAATCTCTCTATTAATATTTATAACTTTCAAAAAGTTCAGTATCTTATCAAGATTTGGCCTCTGGCCCAAAATCTCTCTCAAAGTTGCATTTCCAAAATGCTGTCTGCGACTCTGGTCAAAAGCAACACAGTTGCAAAGTATATGTTTAACACTTAAAGTACAAATGCAATACTGGCATACTGGCTGGTCATCACCCTTCAAAAGGTATTGATGAGTAAGCCGAGTATGTCCAATTCTCAGACGAGTAAGAATGACTTCAGATCTCCTATCATACTGTTTCTTGTGTGTCCAATTTTCTATTATAGGTTTGATCTCGTAAAGTTTATTGTGGACTTGTTCGTTCCACACATTTTGCCATCTCTCTGCTAGTCGTTTTTTAACAACCAGCTTCAAGTCACCTCCTTCAATAAACATTGTATGCTGAGAAGGACTTGCTGACTTTGCAGCTGCATCAGCTGCTTCATTCCCTTTTATACCTACATGGCCTGGGACCCAACAAAATTTTACAAAAATATTACTCGCAATAAGATGGCAAAACAGTTTGCGAATTTTAATCACTATAGAGTGAGAACTAGGTTCATGTGAGATCAAAGCCTGAAGTGCACTAACTGAGTCAGTGTAAATAACACAGCGACGATGACCTTTACTAATTATATATTTTAAGGCTAGATAAATAGCCTGCAACTCTGCAGTAAAGATGGAAGAATTCGATGCAATTTGTTCTGCCACGATCTCATCCTGGCAGACAAAGGCTGAGCCAACGTAATCAACCGATTTCGATCCATCAGTATAAATAGGAATTAAATTCCTGTCGTGGTGTTGAATTTCTGCAAAGTGCTGCCTATAGATGTAGTCCGGGGTGGATTCCTTAGGAAACTGCTTTAAGCTAAAGTCAACATTAATCACAGGAGTTGACCAAGGTGATATATTATCGACCTCGGCCTGTGAAATGTTGCTTGTGTCCAGGTCAATCGTGCTGCTTACATTCTCCATTCTAATGTCAAATGTAGGGACACAACTTGGGCGAGCTGTAAATAATCTTTTCAGCTGAGTATCTGATACTCTACAATAAACTGAAGGTTTAGCCAGAGATTTCTGTTTAATGTAATAGAACAAAGACAACTGCTCTCTCCTGAGAGATAGTGGAGGCTCATAAGCATCCACGTACAAACTTTGAACAGGAGAAGTTCGAAATGCACCAGTGCACAAACGCAATGCTTGATGGTGGATTGGATCCAGCATCCGAAGAGTAGATTCTCGCGCAGAGCCATAAACAACACATCCATAATCCAGCTTAGAGCGAACGAGGGCTCTATATATCCTGAGCATCGAACATTTGTCTGCTCCCCAGGATGAGCAGCATAATACCTTTAAAAGGTTCAGAGATTTTAAACATCTACTCTTCAAATTGTGCAAGTGTGGTAAGAACGTCAATTTATGGTCAAACACAACACCCAAAAATTTTGCTTCATTGACCATTGGGATTTTAACCCCATTTAGGTGAATTTCAGAGTCCAGGTGCAAACCACGCCTTCGGCAAAAGTGGATGCACGAGGTCTTCTCTGCATTAAAAGTAAAACCATTGATCTTGGACCAATTGTCTATGCGATTTAGGGAGGTTTGCAGTTGTCTTTCAATAAAACTCATGTTAGTAGACTGACAGGAGATCTGAAAGTCATCCACATACAAGGAGTGTTTCACACTGGGAGGAAGACACTTAGCTATGCTATTAATTTTGATTAGGAACAGAGTCACACTCAGAATAGAACCTTGAGGAACACCCTCTTCTTGTGTGAAAGGCCTAGACAAAGTGTTGCCCATCCTAACTTGGAATCTTCGATTCTGCAAGAAGTTTTTTATAAAAATTGGCAGATTACCCCGCAGTCCAAATTCATGCAGATCACGGAGTATTCCATATCGCCAGCAGCGATCATAAGCCTTCTCTATATCGAAAAACACAGACACTAAGTGCTGTCGTCTTACAAACGCTTCGCGTATAGATGTTTCAAGGTTTACTAGATTGTCTGTGGTACTTCTGTTCCTACGAAATCCACTCTGATGTGGTGAAAAGTAGTTCTTTTCCTCTAGGAGGAACATCAGGCGTCTGTTTACCATTCTCTCGAAAAGTTTGCAGAGACAACTAGTCAGAGAAATTGGTCTATAATTAGAGGGATTCTTGCAGTCTTTACCTGGCTTGGGAATGGGAATTATGATAGATAGCCTCCAAGAGTCAGGAAAAGTATGTTCTGTCCATATTCTGTTGAACAGATTCAGAAGGTTACTAAGGGAATTGTCTGACAGATTTTTAATCATGCTGTAATGGATTTTATCCGGCCCTACAGCAGTATTCCCCGAGCGAGAGATTGCTGTACATAGTTCTATTCTGCTGAATGGCACATTATATTCCTCATTAGATGGAGAGTGGAAGTTTAGATATTGTTTTTCACTTTGGACTTTATAAGCCTGGAAATCTGTTGTATACATAATATTGCTGGATGAAGACGAAAATGTTTCACCCAACAAATCAGCAATACCTTTTATGTCACTGATTATTGTGCCATTATTTTCCAGCATGGACAGAGAGTGAGAAGCATATTTCCCATTAATTTTATGGATTTTATCCCAGACTGCTTTTGAGCTGGTGGAAGATGTTATGCTAGAAACATACTTCCTCCAGGAATCCCTTTGGCTTTGCCTCCTTATTTTTCTGGCATTTGCCTTTGCTTTTTTAAAAGCTATCAAATTCTCAGCAGTGGGGTATCTTCTGAAAATCCCCCATGCTTTCTTTTGTTTTTTAAATGCTGCCTCACAATTCTGATCCCACCATGGTTTCGGATGTTTTGGATATCTGGTTGACGTTTTCCCCATTGTTTTTTCGGCTGCCTGAATAATACTGGAAGTGACAACTTCTACTGCATCATTGATATCGGCAGTATTGACCATTTCCTCAGTGATGTTAGCCAAAGAGGAAAATGCAGGCCAATCTGCCGTTTCAAATTTCCAGCGTGGTGGACGGGCTGTTTCACAGCTTCTCTGCCTCTATATTTTAAAAATATTGGAAGTGGTCACTGGAAAGTGGATTAGATCCAACCTCCCATGTAAACGCTGAAAACAGATTTGGACTAGCTAATGTCAAATCAATGGCAGTAAATGTTCTTGTTGGGGCGTGGAAGTATGTCACTTCTCCAGTATTAAATAAATACAGTTGGTGATTGCCTATAAATCTCTCAATGGCCCTGCCTCGACGGTTTATGTCGGACTGCCCCACATTGGATTGTGGCCATTGAAATCACCAAGTAAAAGGAATGGAGTCGGCAGTTGTTCAACCAAGGCATCCAATTCATCTTCATCGACTCTGACATCTGGTGGCAAGTATATGGAACAAACTGTGACAGTTACTCCAATTGAAATTCTGACTGCCACAGCTTGCAGCTCTGTTCTTATTTGTACCGGTAAGGAAGGGATGCGGTTTGAAACCAGTACAGCCACACCTCCACTGGCGCGGGTGTGGCTATCATCATCCTTACGGTAAAGATTAAATCCTTTTAAAGTAATTTTTTCTCCAGGTTTTAGATGTGTTTCCTGGAGTGCCACGCAGAGAGATGTGGTAGATGATGTCAAATGTTTAACGTCAGAAAAGTTGTTGCGGAAACCACGACAGTTCCATTGGATTATTTTATAATCCATTATGTGGTTGAGGCAGCATTCTTTGTAAAAGTATCCCTCTTTAGTTTTACAGCCGATTTGCCTTTTGGAGGCGAGTTTGGTGGTGTAACCACCTTATTAGTCTCCTCATCTGAGAAGTCAGAGAACTCACTCATAGACTGAGTCTCTGATCTTTTAGATTTAGAGAGGGCTGATTTTAATTTTTGTTTGTTCAGTGGGTTCTTATTAGCTTTTTTAGAACCCACATTTCTGGTTACTATCCCTGCTTTAGGTAGGGGTGTTTTTTTCTTTATATTCTCCTTTACTTCTGTATCTGTAGATTGAGTTAACAAGCATCTAGCATGGCGAGTGAAAGATTCATTTGGTGAAACGGAAATTTCTGTCTGAACCGCACATGTCTTTGTGGACTTCAAAACAGAAGCAAATGTCTTTTGTTGTAATGATGCACTTTGAGTGACCATGCGCCGAGCCTCTGGGTAAGGTATGTTGTTAACTGTTTTTAGGCGTTGAATTTCTTTTTCTCTTTGCCATGCAGGGCATTTCCGAGAATAGGCTGGATGGGCATCCTGGCAGTTCACACAGTGTGGAGTACTTTTACATTCAGTACTGTTGTGGCCTTCAGTTCCACACTGTGCACATAAGCTTTTGCCTCGGCAGGAGGTCTGGGAATGTCCAAATCGCTGGCATTTGAAACAACGCAGCGGATTTGGAACGTATGGTCGAACTGGGCATCGAAGATATCCCGCAGTAACGAATGATGGCAATGTTGGCTTTCCGAAAGTGAGAATCAGATGTTTAGTCGGTATCAGCTTGCCATCACGACGAATGGAGATGCGTCGAACGGCAGTGACACCTTGATCTGCAAGACCGATCTGGATGTCTGCTTCATCTTCAGACATCAGATCGACCTCAGATATCACACCACGTGATGAGTTCAAACTTGTGTGTGGTGTGATGGTGACTGTTATGTCTCCTAGAGATGTCATTTTCAACAGCTTTGCTGACTGTTGAGAGGAGGCTGCTTCTATCAGTAGGTCCCCTGACCTCAATTTTTGTATTTTCTTTAAATGTCCAATAGTTGATTAAAACAACTTTTGAATTAGGAAAGGGGAACATTTAGACATGGGTTTTTCAGTAGTACTATGTACTATGAGATAAATTGGTTGGTTGGAGGAACTGACCTCCTTTGGTGTTGATGTGTCAGTGCTTGTAGTTCTTGTACTTGTACTTTTGGGTTTTAATGAATCCATGTTTGAAAAATAACTATTCAGCTCCTAGTGACCCCACCCACCATGGGGTCCAACAAGGGGATGCCGTCACATGGGAGACTCCCATAGACCGTCACACCAGGGTTTCCCAGGAGCTATACCCTCACAATGCAGTCAGGAAGAGCAAATCTTGTCTGACGTGTCCGCCCGGTCTGCATCGATCGGTTGACTCCAAGCCGAGGTCAAGAATGACTCAACGACCAGCCGATTGACTCAAACGGAGCCTGATTTGAGCCTCCCGTTTATCCGAAGCAGGGGCCAAAGCAGTGTGTTGGGGACGTTATGTTGCCCCTCAACTACCAGGATCCCCTTTCCGGCATACGGGTCACCACGCACGGCAAACACGTGGGTGGGCGTTCAGATCCCAGGGATGGTAAAGAAGAGATACTAAACCATCTCTGGGAGGTCCCCTCACCACGAACAGGAACCCACATCGAGGGGTGTAATGAACATCACAGGACGAATAACAGGCATTACGATCAACTATGCCTGTGTGAAATTAACAAACAGACAAATCCTATTCAGATAGGATTCAACTTTAACAAATAGAAAATTGACATAGTAAACAATGGAGACCGTTCCCAGCTAGCGCTAGCTGGGAACGGTCCAAGCACAATTAGCTACAAGAAAGGAATTGTAACGACTTTACCCAACAAAAAAAAGACAATGACAAAAATAGCTACCAAACAGCCCCAGAAGAGGAGGAATCTAGCCAAACAATGATGAACTCAAATGAATCAGAGCATTGACGATCAACATGAACACGAAAACCAGTACGACGTCTAAATCTTAAAAAAAGGTTTAAAATTTGTTCATTTAAAGTGTGAGAGAATTGTTATGTATGTAAACCTCCAGGGGATAACCCACACTGAATTGCCTCTTGACCTAGTTAAGCAACCCTGTACCTTTGACCTTTGTTGTGTTCCTTTATCTCCAGGCAGTCGGTGTATTAGCTGTGATGACACTTAGACGTGGAGGTACAAAGTTACATTTGTTTTATAGTCAAGTTAATTATATATGTTAACAAAAGTCATTTATTTTACAGACAACAATATGTCTTTAATAATAAAACATAGTCGCATGGTGCTATATCATCAATATCCCAAGCAACTGAAGAAAATGATATTGTTGAGGAAATTAGTGATGCCTTGAAGTTTGGATGATTTCCAAGAGAATAAACAGGCACCACCAAGAAAAAACAAAAAAAAAAGAACTACCGTCTGAAGAAGAACTACAAAGTTCGAAAACGTTAACGGAAATTTTTTCGTTTTGCGTCTAACACTGGTAAAAGGTTCCAGAAAGTGTTGTTACATCCCCGGTGTTCCTTGATGTATGTAGATTTTTCAAAAAAAAAAAAATGTCCTTCAAAAACTAAGCCTCCAAATGGTTTCAAGACTACATAAAGAAACAGAAGGAGGCAGATAAAAAAACAATAGAAGAGACTTGAGGAAACAGAAGAAAAATTTATAATCAAATAAAATATTTTTTTAAATGTTTAACATTTTGTCTTAAATTTTAATTAAAAACTAATTTTATTGTATATGTGAAGCTCAATTATAGATGATAATTTGCTAATTTCTCATCTATTCCCTAATCCCATCATAACCAGACTAAAAACAAATTTTTAGGATATTTTAGAGGTTTATACTTCTCTTACACCCTTGATATAACTTTGAATTTAAATTTATCTCCTCTCTCTACTTAATCATCTAAGTCTACAGCTACACTTTTATTACCTCTTCATATATTCCTCACACTATCTTTCAATATTATCCAGTCAGCAACTTTTGTCATTTTACTCGATTTTTACATAATAATTATTGAAATTAAATATTTTTTAAATATGGTAAGAAATATTTTCAACTACTTAATTTTCCTTTTTTTACAATTTTGTCAGATTAATTTAAAAATCATAAACCACAAAAGGAAAGTACATTTAGTAAACTAGAAATTTTCACTTTTATGTAAACTAAAAATACCAAGTAATTTTTAAAGTAATTAAAAATTACATAAATATCCATGTGTTAACACATTCTTCATAGAAGCTTACAGTAAATTAGTTTCCCAATGGGGTCAATAAAAGTTTGAGAAAGGTCATCTTTTTCATTTTTACAAAGCTTTCATTCTCAAATAAATATAGGAAAATGCCATATAGTAGATATGTGCTCAGCAAATAATTAGTTTAATTCGCCACACTACAACTTTTTGTGTTGCCGAGATAGTTTTATTGAAAGAACTAATGTTTTCAGCCTACCCAATAGAAGTTAAGCCTGAGGATGCCCTATTGAGTAGGCCGAAAATGTTAGTTCTTTCAATAAAACTATCTCTGATCTGATTATTTATTTACTCTGATCTATAGCAATGAATCAACAAACATTGAAGAAGCAGCTATGGAAAGTATGAAAACTATAGAAGACTTTAACAAGTCCTTCACATGTTCCACCATCAAGTTTTTCTGTTTTCAAACAAAGTAAAGTGCTTGTAGGTGTGCTTCTATGGATGGTAAACTTTTTAAATTATATCAAGCATTTAAGATTTTTGAATCATTTTTTTTTCTTTTGGTGTTCTGATTGTTACGAGCATCAATGAAACAAACGAGCGTAAAGGGGCCCTGCAAAAGTTTTACTCCAGTGCCACACTGGAGGAGAGCCTTCCAGGGCTGGGTGCCGCTGGAGGCTGGGCGGTATCTGTAGCGACGACCATCTGCCGCTAAAGGTCTGTTTTTAGCCTGTTGGAGCTCAAACCACTGCCAAATCCCTGCTAAGCCTGGTTCCTCAGCCCAGGTTAAAAAAATGGAAAGGTTGGTGTCTGGTTGGCGGCCGACCGTAAAAACCCCAGCCAAATCCTTTTTTATGGAATGTCAAATGCCGCTTTGAATTGTGATAATACTAGGACGTACCCCATAGGCGACGCGCAGCCGCAGCACACAGCGACTGTGGAAAATGGACAGGGTTGTTGTCTCACATGGGATGAAGACAACGTAAGAAGCAGGTCCATTAAGAGTGGGAAGTTGGAATATAGGGTCTATGACAGGGAAAAGAGCTGAACTTGCAGATACCCTAAGAAGAAAAAGAGTCAACATAGTGTGCTTGCAGGAGACAAAGTAAAAAGAGGCAAAAGCTAAAGAGATTTGCAAAGGGTATAAACTTTTCTACTGTGGTAAAGATGAAAAGAGAAATGAAGTGGGGATAGTCATAAACAACGACTTAAAGAAGAATGTAGTCATAGTCAATAGAGTAAATGATAAATTAATATTAATGAAATTGAGTATTGAAGAACTCATAGTTAATGTTATTAGTGCATATGCGCCGCAAGTGGTGTAGATGATGAAGTGAAAGAGCAATTTTGGGAAGATTTGGCTAGGATAATGACGGTTGGTTGGTTGGTAAAAGTTTTTTGGCACAAGGGCCACACAGGCCAAGCTGCACCACAACATATGGTATAAATAAATACATAAATAAATAACAATAATAAATAGAATAAAATACAAAACAGAAAAAAACAAAAAACCGATAACAAAAATATATAACAATTAAAATGTATATAGCAACAAAGTGTATATGAAAATAAATAAATAAATAAAAAATTGATCTCTTTATAAATATTTGTGACTTTTAGAAAGTTCAATAATTTATCAACATTTGGCCTCTGGCCCAAAATCTCTTTAAAACTTGCATTTCCAAAATGCTGTCTACGAATCCTCTCAGAAGCAATGCAATTGCTCAGTATGTGCTTAACACTTACATTACAGTTGCAATACTGACACACAGGCTGGTCATCACCCTTCAAAAGATATTGATGAGTCAGTCGAGTATGTCCAATTCTCAAACGAGTAAGAATGACCTCAGATCTCCTGTCATAGGTTTCTTCTGTGTCCAATTTTCTATCATAGGTTTGATCTCATGTAGTTTATTGTGGACTTGTGCATTCCACATATTTTGCTATCTCTCTGCTAGTCGTTTTTTAACGACCAGCTTCAAGACACCTCCTTCAATATGCATTGTATGCTGAGAAGGACTTGCTGACTTTGCAGCTGCATCAGCTTCTTCATTTCCCCTTATACCCACGTGGCCTGGGACCCAACAAAATTTTACAGAGAAATTAATCGCAATAAGATGACAAATCACTTTACGAATTTTAATCACTATGGAGTGAGAACTAGGTTCACACGAGATCAAAGCCTGAAGTGCACTGACTGAGTCAGTGTAAATCACGCAGCAACGACGACCTTTCCGATTTATATACTCTAAAGCTATATAAATAGCCTGCAACTCCGCAGTAAAAATGGAATAATTTGATGCTATTTGTTCTGCCACAATTTCATTCAGGCAGACAAAGGCTGAGCAAACGTAATCAACCGATTTCGATCCATCAGTATAAATAGGAATTTAATTCTTGTCGTGGTGTTCAATTTCTGCAAAGTGCTGTCTATAGACATAGTCAGGTGTGGTTTCTTTGGGGAACTGCTTTAAGCTTAAATCTACATTAATCACTCAGAGTTAACCAAGGTAAAATTCTATTAACCTCAACCTGTGAGATGTTGCTTGTGTCCAGGTCAATCGCACTGCTTATATTCTCCATTCTTGTATCAAGTGTAGAAATATTACTTGAGCGAAGCTGCAAATAGTCTTTTCAGCTGAGTATCTGATATTCTAATTAAAACTAAAGGTTTAGCTAGAGATTTCTGTTTAATGTAATAAAAAAGACAACTGCTTCTCTCCTAAGATATAGTGGAGGCTCATAAGCATCTACGTACAAACTTTGAACAGGAGAAGTTCGAAATGCACCAGTGCACAAATGCAATGCTTGATGGTAGAATTGGATCCAGCATCCGAAGAGTAGATTCTCGCGCAGAGCCACACACAATGCATCCATAATCCAGCTTAGAGCAGACAAGGGCTCTATAAATTCTGAGCATTGAACATTTGTCTGCTCCCCAGAATGAGCAGCATAATACCTTTAAAAAGTTCAGAGATTTTAAACATCTACTCTTCAAATTGCGCAAGTGTGGTAAGAACGTCAATTTATGGTCAAACACGACACCCAAAAATTTCGCTTCTTAGACCATTGGTATTTTAACTCCATTTAGGTAAATTTTGGGATCCAGGTGCAAACCACGCCTTCGGCAAAAGTGGATACACGAGGTCTTCTTTACAGTTAAAAGTAAAACCATTGGTCTTGGACCAATTGTCTATGCGATTTAAAGAAGGTTTGCAGTTGTCTCTCAATAAAACTCATATTACTAGACTGGCAGAATCTGAAAGTCATCCACATACGAGAGTGTTTCACACTGGGAGGAAGACACTTAGCTATGCTGTTAATTTTAATTAGGAACAGAGTCACACTCAAAATACAACCTTCAGGAACACCTTCTTCTTGTGTGTAAAGCCTAGATAAAGTTGTGCCCATCCTGACTTGAAATCTTCTATTCCGTAGAAAGTTTTTTATAAAAATTGGCAAATTACCCCGCAATCCGAATTGGTGCAGATCGCGGAGTATTCCGTATCGCCAACAGCGATCATAAGCCTTCTCTATATCGAAAAACACAGACACTAAGTGCTGTCGTCTAACAAATGCTTCGCGTATAGATGTTTCAAGGTTTACTAAATTGTCCGTGTACTTCTGTTCCTACGAAATCCACTCTGATGTGGTGAAAAGTAATCCTTTTCCTCTAAGAGGAAAATCAAACGTCCATTTACCATTCTCTCAAAAAGTTTACAGAGACAACTCGTGAGAGAGATTGGTCTGTAATTAGAGGGATTCTTGCAGTCTTTACCTGGCTTGGGTATGGGAATGATGATAGATAGCCTCCAAGAGTCAGGAGAAGTATGTTCTGTCCATATTCTGTTAAACAGATTCAGAAGATTACTGAGGGAATTGTCTGACAGATTTTTAATCATGCTGTAGTGGATTTTATCCGGGCCTACAGCAGTATTCCCTGAGCGAGAGATTGCTGTACATAGTTCAATTCTGCTTAATGGCACATTATGTTCCTCATTAGATGTACAGTGAAAGTGTAAATATTGTTTTTCAGTTTGGACTTTATAAGCCTGAAAATCCCTTGTATACATAATATTGCTGGATGAAGACGAAAATGTTTCACCCAACAAATCAGCAATACCTTTTATGTCACTGATTATTGTGCCATTATTTTCCAATATGGACAGAGAGTGAGAAGCATATTTCCCATTAATTTTATGGATTTTATCCCAGACTGCTTTTGAGCTGGTGGAAGATGTTATGCTAGATACATACTTCCTCCAAGAATCCCTTTGGCTTTGCCTTCTGATTCTTCTGGCATTTGCCTTTGCTTTTTTAAAAGCAACCAAATTGTTAGCAGTAAGGTATCTTCTAAAATCCCCCATGCTTTCTTTTGCTTTTTGAATGCTGCCTCGCAATTCTGATCCAACCATGGTTTCGGATGTTTTGGATATCTGGTTGATGTTTTCCCCATTGTTTTTTCGGCTGCCTTGAACAGAAGAGGAGAGAAGTGAAACAAAGAAAGAAGTGAAACAAAGAAAGAAGTGAAGATGACGACATCTGCATCATCTGGAAGACGAAATCGGACATCGACAGATTCGTGTGCTGTATGAATGACAACCCATACGGTCTTTTGATCGAGTTAGAACAAATGAGCGACGAAGCAGCTCATTTTTTAGACATTAATATTACCCTTGGCGGTGGATTTACGACACTAATGTATACCGAAAACCGAACGCCATCCTGATATACATCCCAGCCGACTCCAATGATCCGTATAGCTACAAACTAGCGACCTTTAGGGCCCTTACCAGAAGAGCCCAAACGCACTGTAATAGAGAGGGAGATAAGCGGAAGGAGATAGAGAGGGTAGCGGAAATAGCTGAGAACCAAGGCTATAGCAAGAAGCTTATACTGAGTATAGCAAACGATCAAGAACGCAACCCTGTAAACCAGCTTGATGCAGTTCGGGAGAATAATCGGCAACAAAGTATGCCTCCCCGCCTTGTTGTTATTACGTATGAACGGCATCTGCACTCCTTATACTGTGAGATCGGTGCATATACTAATACAAAAATAGCCTATAAGTGGAAACCAGACGTCTTCTCCCTGCTTAGGAACGGGAAGGATCCGGTGGACGTTGAAAGGGAGCCGGGAATATATAGAATTCCGCTCCGAGACCATAGATTCGGTAGAGATCTAGTGTATATCGGCTCCACAAAAAGATCCCTCGGGCAACGCATCCAAGAGCATAAAACGGATATCGAGAAGAAAAAAACCAATATGGCCTTAGCTGTTTATGCTAGTGAAAATGGCATTTTGCCGGGACTGCAGCGCGCGACCCTGATAAGAAGAACCAGGCAAGCACACCACCTTAAGTATTTAGAGGCGCTGGAGATCTTTAAAGCTGATTGCCAGAGCCTCTCTATCAACTTTAAAGACGAAATACAACTTTCAAAGGCGTGGCAAGCGATGTACGACCCGGCGTTATAACCGCACATGCGCAGCGATGTTTGTTTATAGTACACATCTGGAGTGGGGGTTGGAATGTATCCGTTACGGAAGTTTAGTTCGTAGGGACACTCTCTGCTTATATCCCACCTGAAGAAGGTCCTAAGGGACCGAAAACGTTTGTGGATAAATATAGTTGCGAAGCTATTTAAGGTTATTAGAGTGGACTTATTTACTTTATTTAACGACGTCCATTGTTTCTATTAAGTCGTAACTTTATTGTTTGGATAAAACTGAAAATGGGTATTGCGAATAGAAATAAAAGAAAAAAAAAAAAAGGATAATGACGGGGGTACCGACACATGAGGAGATATTTATTGGAGCGGACATTAACGGGCATGTGGGAAAAAATAATGCTAGTTATGAGAGGGTACATGGAGGGAAAGGTTTTGGTGGTAGAAAGTTCAAAGGAGAATGTGTCTTGCAAATGGCCACCGCCTATGAGTTAGTTGTGGTCAACACTTATTTTGATAAATGTGAAAAACATTTAATTACTTACAAGAGCAGGGATCATAAATCACAAATAGATTACCTATTAACAAGACGGACTACTCTAAAAGGGATTAAGGACTGTAAAGTGTTACCAGGAGAAGACTTGACTAGTCAGCATAGACTTTTAGTAATGGAATTAAAGATTGATCTTAATAGGATTAAGTATAAAGATAAACTGATATCTAAAATTAAATGGTGGTTGTTAAAAGGGAAAAGGGCAATAGAGTTTAAAGAAAAAGTAATAAGTGTTATTAATCGGAACACAAAGTGCAATGTCTCGGTAGATGAATGGTGGACACAGGTGGCCAGGGAAATACGAAAAATTGCAAAGGAACTTCTGGGAGAAACTAAGCCAGCTAGGAAAATAGAGTAGGAGGTATGGTGGTGGAATGAAGAAGTAAAGAAAGTTATAAGAGAGAAACAAGATGCTTTTATAAGTTGGCAGAAGGAGAAAGGAGATAATAAGGTCAGAAAAGAGAAAAGAGTGGTCTATGTGCAGATGAAAACGAAGGCAAAGACAGTGGTTGCCATAGCTAAGGTGCAAGCCCAGAACGAAATGTATTTCTATTATTCCAAAGTCTAACATTTTTACTTTCAAAACCCACTTTTTTCAAGTTGAGAGATGGCTACTTATGCTGGGTTTGAACATGGATCTAGAGTCTTTTTCACTCATTCTTTAACAGTTCATTTTTGAATTTTGACATAAATAGATGTATTTGTGCAGTGAAATTTATTTTGAAAAATTATTTTATAATTAAAAAAATGTCATCAAGCAAAGCAAGTTCTTCACATTGTGACAAAAAACTGTTGATGACGACTCTTTATACAGTGATGTATCGAAGCAGTGGCTAAAAGATAGAGTAGTGTATTATGAGAATTTACTTTTCAAAAACAATTTAATTGCAACATTATCTGAAGATGCTGTGCTGATAGGCACAGAATTAAACAATAATACATTAAATGTGTTGAATGTAAGAGCCTTTATAATTCATGACGAATTGATTTATTCCCAAGAAGAGTGTACAGAAGGAAATTTTGAAGCAGATAAAGTTGACTCATCTGATGACTATGTATCTGACGAAAAAAAATATAGAATGAAGGAATATATTTCACTGGAATATAAAATCAAAGTTTTATAAGTAGCAAAAGCCCACCCTATGTGGAAACTAGAAACATTACAAAAAAACAGATGTAGTCATTTGAAAAGAATGGATCATTTAAAATTATGGGAAATAAATGTTGAATGTGGTGGAACTATTTTTGATAAGTATCATTTGATTGATTCTTGAACGTATGACCGCTTTGTCAAAGTACGACAAACAAGTGACCACAAGAAATTTACAGCAATGGGCTTTAGCTGCTGCTAGTCAGTTTCCTGATTTGCAATTTAAAGTGTCAAACCAGTGGGTGGATAAATTCAAATGAAGACACCACATTTGTCAATGAAAAATTACCAAATTTGTATCACAAAAAGAAGCATGTAGCATGGAAGATATCTAGGCCTCTTCAGAAACGTTTCGTATTCAAACAAAACGATTGATATCAAACTTTGATCTGTATTGATGATGAAGTCACTATCAAACAGGTATATAAAATTTTTAAGTATAAACCAAGTACTTCATAAACCATAACACTTATCATAATTTTCTTACATTTTCAGGATGTCAATACCAATCAAATTTCAACAGAACATTAATGGAAAAAGGAAGTAAAACAGTGTTTGTAAGTACACAAGATATGAACAAGGTTTCACACACATACACAGCACAATATTATCCAGAAAATTATTACCATATGTTTATATTTGTTTACAAAAGCCTACAGGTAAATTTGGGCCAAAAATAAAGAGAAACATGGAAGAATATATAAAAATATATACAAATGTTACCGTCACATCAACAAAATCAGGAAACGTGCCACAAACAAAGCCAACTGACCTCATCTGCCTCCTACAAGATTTACCGACCTTGCCACGATCTATGACTGTCCTGGACTTCAAATCTATGTACCCTTTGATGGAGCTCCCCCTATCTTTTGCTCCCTTACAGATTTTCTATTTAATCTAATTCAAGACGGCATGCTACACAAACAGATACTCAAGGTGGCCCATCTCGTGTTACAACTCCGTGTTTAAGTTTGACGGCACTGTTTACCGACAGAAGAGAGGTGTACCAATGGGTAGCCCAATGTCAGGGGACCTCTGTGAAATGGTCGTCAGGCAACTTGAGAATAAGGTCCTCCCACCTTTCCTTCCTAACATTCTACTCTATAGAACAGCAGTTCCCAACCAGTGGTCCGCAAGAGCTAAAATATGGTCCGCGAAAGATTTAAAACTTTTATTTATTTTAAATTATTAGTTCCCTTGTTACGTGGGCCCGCCCGGGCGGATCAGCGCTGGTGAGTGCGCACTGGTGAGTAGGTAGTGACCAGGAAAGGGCAAGTGATTGACGTAACAGTATGGTACAAACCAGTCAGCCAATCGTATGCTTTCTTCTGTGTTGCTCAGTGGTGTCAGCGATCCTATTTAGCTGTCCCCGCGTTTCTTTATGCAGCGCTCGAGAAGCGCTTTACAGCGAACACACTGAAACTGGATTTTAATTGGCCAACATTGCGTGTGACGTCATTTCACTACACTTTCGCTGCATAAAGAAACGTGGCCTGTTTAGTGGTTTGACCGGATAAGTAGTGAACTGACCGTCAACATTCTTATCAATATATGATTTATGTAAAAGAGGTAAGTACACACTTTTCTATGTTAAACTCTTTTAATCGCAAGTAGGTATTACAAAAGGTTGGTTGGTTGGTTGGTTAAAGTTTATTGGCACAAGGGCCACATAGGCCAAGCTGCGCCACAACTTATGGTATATATATGTACATAAATAACAATAAAAATGAACAAAACAAAAAACAAAAACCAATAACAAAAATATACAACAGTTAAACTGTGTATAACAACAACATGTATATGGATATAAATAAATAAATAATTAAATTTCTTTATAAATATTTGTAACTTTTAGAAAGTTCAATAATTTATCAACATTTGGCCTCTGGCCCAAAATCTCGTTAAAACTTGCATTTCCAAAATGCTGCCTACGAATCCGTTCAGAGGCGATGCAATTGCTCAGTATGTGCTTAACACTTACATTACAGTTGCAATACTGACATACAGGCTGGTCATCACCCTTCAAAAGGTATTGATGAGTCAGTCGAGTATGTCCAATTCTCAAACGAGTAAGAATGACCTCAGATCTCCTGTCATAAGGTTTCTTCTGTGTCCAATTTTCTATCACAGGTTTGATCTCGTGTAGTTTATTGTGGACTTGTGCGTTCCACACATTTTGCCATCTCTCCTCTAGTCGTTTTTTAACAACTAGCTTCAAGTCACCTCCTTCAATATGCATTGTATGCTGAGAAGGACTTGCTGACTTTGCAGCTGCGTCAGCTTCTTCATTCCCTCTTATACCTACATGGCCTGGGACCCAACAAAATTTTATAGAGAAATTCCTCGCAAAAAGATGGCAAATCAGCTTACGAATTTTAATCACTATGGAGTGAAAACTAGGTTCATACGAGATCAAAGCCTGAAGTGCACTAACTGAGTCAGTGTAAATCACGCAGCAACGATGACCTTTCCTATTTATATACTTTAGGGCTAAATAAATAGCCTGCAACTCCGCAGTAAAAATGGAAGAATTCGGTGCTATTTGTTCTGCCACGATTTCATCCTGGCAAACAAAGGCTAAGCCAACATAGTCATCCGATTTAGATCCATCGGTGTATATAGGAATTAAATTCCTGTCACGATGTTGAATTTCTGCGAAGTGCTGTCTATAAACGTAGTCTGGGGTGGTTTCTTTTAGAAACTGCTTTAAGCTTAAATCAACGTTTATCACAGGAATTGACCAAGGTGATATATTATCGACCTCGACCTGCGAAATGTTGCTTGTGTCCAGGTCAATCGTGCTGCTTACATTCTCCATTCTTATGTCAAATGTAGGGACACTACTTGGGCGAGCTGCAAATAATCTCCTCAGCTGACTATCTGAACAATCAGCTAAAAGTTTATTTTGAGATCTCTGTTTAATGTAATAAAAAAGAGACAACTGTTCTCTCCTAAGAGATAGTGGAGGCTCATGAGCATCCACATACAAACTTTGTACAGGAGAAGTTCGAAATGCACCAGTGCACAAACGCAATGCTTGATGGTGGATTGGATCCAGCATCCGAAGAGTAGATTCACGTGTAGAGCCATACACAACGCATCCATAGTCCAGCTTAGAGCGAACAAGGGCCCTATAAATCCTGAGCATAGAACATTTGTCTGCTCCCAGGATGAGCAGCACAATACCTTTAACAGGTTTAAAGCTTTTAAACATCTACTCTTCAAATTGCGCAAGTGTGGTAAGAACGTATTACAAAAGGGAATATAGGTGTGAGTATACCTATGTAGACTACGTATGTATTACAAAAGGCTCACAACAGTTAGGTATTCAACGAAATGTAGTGTGCCTAATTAGAAAATCACATTACAAAGCAATATGCAATTAAAAATAAAGATAATAAAAGTATATTTACTATTATAATAAATAAACTGATAAAGTTATTTAAAACTACTTTCTGATGTCGAAAAAGACATCCAATAGTTTCTTAATTTAACTGATTTGGATAGATTTTATTATATATATGTTTAATTAAGTCGGGGGTTGGAAATTGCAATAAAAATGTCATTTTTGAGAAATATTTTAAAATATTTAGAAATATAAGGCCAGCTAGTATTCACCCTACTTTTGACCTTTCACCTCCTGAGACTTCTATGGAAATGTCGTGGGAAGACGACACCAGATGTTCTCAAGGTAATAGAGCTGTAAACAATGACTCATCAGTGTCGGATTTCACAGAAAGGCGAGACAAAAAAAATAATAATAATAATAATAAACTTTGAAGCTTTCTCTTCAAAATTAATGCATTCTTTTCGTTTTTTTTTCAGTTTTAAGTATTTGTTATGTTTAATTAAAAATCCCTGAATCAAAATATACAAACGGGTTAAATTTATTATGAAAAAATACATTATTTTTACGCTTTTGCTTGTTATATTTGATTACATTTTTGTTTTATTTTCAGAAAATGGCACCTAAGAGAAAATACGATAATAGTTACATTAAATTTGATTTACTTCGATAGAACGTAATGGAGAAATAAAACCACAGTTGCGTTATATGTGCAACCGTTGTAGCGAACGAAGCCTTGAAGCCAGCGAAATTAAAACGCCACTCAAAAACAGTCCATCTTAATTTCTCTGACCGACCACCAGAATTCTTTGAAGGAAAATTAGAGAATTTAAAAAAAAATTGAAACTTGGGCCTAGTGGTACAAGATTTGCGTCATCGGAGAAAACATTAGTAGCATCGTTTTGAAATATCAAAATTGATAGCACAATCAAAAAAGGCTCATACAACAGGAGAAACATTAGTGAAGCCTTGTTTGATAAAAGCTGTTGAAGAAGTTTTAGGGTTAGAAGCCAAAAAAAAAAAAAAAAACAAGATATACCTCTATCGAACAACACTGTGAAAGCTCGAATTGAACTGATGTCAAATGATATTAAAGAGCAACTTGTTTCAAAAATTAAAAAAATCACCATGTTTCGCTTTGCAGTGTGGTGAATCAACTGACATTTCTAATTGTTCTCAGTTACTTGTATTTGTCCACTTTTTAGATAATGACAACATAATCAAAGAAGAATTATTGTTTTCTCAGGAATTGGAAACGACATCAAAAGGTATCCATGTCATGAACATAACTGAATATTTTCAGAAACATAACATTATGTGGGAAAAGCTAGTTGTTTCCTGTACAGATGGCACTCCAGCAATGTTAGGATCACGTTCCAGTCTAGCAACGTTAATAAGACAGAAGAATCCTTCAGTATTAACAATGCATTGTATCATACATCGCCAGGCATTAGCTTCCAAGACTCTTCCCAAATGCCTTAATAATACAATGCAATTGGCCGTAAAAATGGTAAATGTTATCAAAAGCAGCGCCTTAAATACACGCATTTTTCAAAAACTATGCAGTGAAATAGACACTGACCATGAGAACCTTCTCTTTCACACAGAAGTTCGTTAGTTGTCGAAAGGTAACATGCTGGGAAGATTACACGAACTCAGAGGAGAGGTTGAGTTGTTTCTAGGTGAGAAAAAAATGAATGACCTACTAGAGCAGTTTTCTGATCTGACATCTCAGATACATTTGGCTTATCTTGTGGATATTTTCACACACTTAAATAAGTTGAACTTGCAATTGCAAGGTTCCGGAAACAGACATTTAGAAGGCGTTGCAAATATATTTATCTTTGAAGATAAACTTCGTGCCTTTATTTGCAAATTTCAATTATGGATAGGTAAAATTGGTGAAGACAATTATTCTGCATTCGAGACATTAAAAGCACTCATTGATGATAAAAAGTATGACACGATTAGGGCAAACATACAAGAAAACATCAAGAGTCATCTGCAAATGTTGGCTGATGAATTCAATCGTTACTTCCCAGAATATAACAATACAGAAGCTAACGTTGACCAAAAACTGATTCGCAACCCTTTTAGCACTATTGTTGAAAAAGTTGCAGAAGAAATCCAGGAACAGCTTATTGAATTCCAAAATGATAGGAACTGTAAGGATGCATATGAATCTGAACATTCTGGAGCAGTTTTGGCGTAAAAAAGCAATTTCATACACTAAAATTCGAGAAATTGCCTCGTGCTATCTTATGCTTTTCTCCACAACTTATTTATGTGAACAAGGGTTTTCTGCTTTGCTGGTAATTAAAAACAAGTGCAGGAATTGATTGAAAGTAAGTGATGATATGCGTGTATCTTTGAGCAGTAATATTAGCCCCAGAATTATCGAACTTGTACAGAAAATGCAAGCTCAAAAATCACATTAATACAAACTAAATTTAATTTTTACTAAAAATGTTGTTTTCTATTATAATAGTACTGTTAAAGCATGTTACTTGAGTTTAACGATTACTTATGTTAAAAGTTTTGATTAAAGTTTATTTTTAGATTGACACAGTGTATTTTTCTTAAACCTTGTGGTCTGTGATGACAACAATGAAATCAAAGTGGTCCCTGGTCAGAAAAAGGTTGGGAACCATTGCTCTAATAGAACAAAATTTCCTTCATTCTGTGCTAGTTCCTTTTGGACAGTCTCCAGAGTATAACATTCTGCTTGCTCTTCTCTTAGTTTCTGTGCATTTGAGTTTCCAAGCATTACACTCTCCTGATTGCTTTCATCCCCTACCTCTATAATAGCACTCCAACAGGGAGTAAATTCTCTATAGTAAGTATAAACTCAAAAGAACAAGCATTTGAATTTAAGGACATTATGTTAAAAATAATAAAATACATGAATAAATAAATACAGTAAATAAATATCAATAATTAAACTAGTACTGGAAAGATAAACTATTAAAAAACAAAAACCGTAATGTTTCCAGCAATAAAAACTATTTAATAATAACGTTTTCGACTGTTTTAAACAGCCATCATCAGTTACAACGAACTTAAACAAAAAAGAATGCAGAAAAAATAGAACACAAGCAATACAAATATTTAAAATTCAAAAATAATTCCAAAGTAAAAAATGCCGTCGTATATTAGAAACTAACAAAACTGCGCATGCGCTAAATATCGTAGTAAGAATAAAAATAAAAACAAATAACAAAAATACTTCCGCAAAAATATTTCTATTACAAGAAAAGAAACGTTATGCATTTCGGTAAAACGACTTCCATGCCGTGGATAAAGCATCTGCATCCCTATGGTTAATGCAACCCGTGTTAACGTGGGCTTTGTATATTTCCAGCTTTTCTAGATGTTTCAGCATTTGTTTGTTGGTCGTGGCCCTAATAATAGATGCTTTGTCCCAATGAACGTCGACATCTTGATGCTTAGCGAAAGCTGCTAGCACAGTAGAATCTAAGCTCTTATTGATGGAGTATCTATGCTCCTTAAGCCTCTGCTTTAAATGTCTCATAGTTGCACCAACGTATACCAGATCTGTGTTAAATCGGCGATCTTTTAAAGGTATAGAATATACCCCCGTCTTAAAACTCTGGTTTTCTTTCTTCTTGTCGTTTCTTAATAATCGATATACTGTAGGATTACGCCGATACAACACCTTCATGTTGTTATTTCTGGCTACTTTCTTAATCATCGTGTGCAAGAATGGAAAATAATTGAGAATCACTTTTCTTCCTTGATTCATAGGAGGAAGCTGCCGATTTTTTGCCTTCCGAAATTTGTCGATAAGCCCATCAATCTCCTTACTCCGATATCCGTGTTGTAATGCTGTAGTGCGGATGTAATCTAACTCCTTGTAGGTGTCAATAACACTGGTGCAATGTGTGTGAGCACGTTTGATCCAGGCATGAAAAGCTGCATACTTAAAATTCATAGGATCGAAAGAATTTTTTGGTATAATAATGGGCTGATAGCTGGGTTTTCTATAAACGTCCGTCCATATTTGACCCTCCTTGCATGTGATTGAAAGATCAAGGAAATTTACATTAGAAGCACTTTCTTGGTCCAGCGCTAAAGTCAAACCATACGGGTTTTTGTTGATTTCTTGAAGGAACTGCAGAGCGCTACTATTGTTTTTCCAAAGGATGAAAACATCATCAACATATCTTGCATATAAAACGATTTGATGTTGAAAGAAGGGTATGACTTTGTTTTCCAAGCGACGTAAACAAGCTCACATAAAATAGAGGTACCTATAGGGAGCCCTATGTCCTCTATTTTATGTGAGCTTGTTTTACGTCGCTTGGAAAACAAAGTCATACCCTTCTTTCAACACCAAATCATTTTATATGCAAGATATGTTGATGATGTTTTCATCCTTTGGAAAAATAATAGTAGCGCTCTGCAGTTCCTTCAAGAAATCAACAAAAACCCGTATGGTTTGACTTTAGCGCTGGACCAAGAAAGTGCTTCTAATGTAAATTTCCTTGATCTTTCAATCACATGCAAGGAGGGTCAAATATGGACGGACGTTTATAGAAAACCCAGCTATCAGCCCATTATTATACCAAAAAATTCTTTCGATCCTATGAATTTTAAGTATGCAGCTTTTCACGCCTGGATCAAACGTGCTCACACACATTGCACCAGTGTTATTGACACCTACAAGGAGTTAGATTACATCCGCACTACAGCATTACAACACGGATATCGGAGTAAGGAGATTGATGGGCTTATCGACAAATTTCGGAAGGCAAAAAATCGGCAGCTTCCTCCTATGAATCAAGGAAGAAAAGTGATTCTCAATTATTTTCCATTCTTGCACACGATGATTAAGAAAGTAGCCAGAAATAACAACATGAAGGTGTTATATCGGCGTAATCCTACAGTATATCGATTATTAAGAAACGACAAGAAGAAAGAAAACCAGAGTTTTAAGACGGGGGTATATTCTATACCTTTAAAAGATCGCCGATTTAACACAGATCTGGTATACGTTGGTGCAACTATGAGACATTTAAAGCAGAGGCTTAAGGAGCATAGATACTCCATCAATAAGAGCTTAGATTCTACTGTGCTAGCAGCTTTCGCTAAGCATCAAGATGTCGACGTTCATTGGGACAAAGCATCTATTATTAGGGCCACGACCAACAAACAAATGCTGAAACATCTAGAAAAGCTGGAAATATACAAAGCCCACGTTAACACGGGTTGCATTAACCATAGGGATGCAGATGCTTTATCCACGGCATGGAAGTCGTTTTACCGAAATGCATAACGTTTCTTTTCTTGTAATAGAAATATTTTTGCGGAAGTATTTTTGTTATTTTGTTTTTATTTTTATTCTTACTACGATATTTAGCGCATGCGCAGTTTTATTAGTTTCTAATATACGTCGGCATTTTTTACTTTGGAATTATTTTTGAATTTTAAATATTTGTATTGCTTGTGTTCTATTTTTTCTGCATTCTTTTTTGTTTAAGTTCGTTGTAACTGATGATGGCTGTTTAAAACAGTCGAAAACGTTATTATTAAATAGTTTTTATTGCTGGAAACATTACGGTTTTTGTTTTTTAATAAATATCAAATAGTACATGTAAAATTAATAAAATTAAAATCCCATGAATAAATATTCGTTAATAAAATGACCAGATAATTAAATTTTGTAAATCGACTGTCTACATTAGACTGATTGTCCGCATCCTTATGGTTGCGGCACTTCAAATTTTTGTGAGCCTTATAAATTTCTAATTTTTCTAGATAACCCATAGTATGTATATTACATACGGGTCTGATAACTTTTGCTTAAACTGAGTTTACTTGTATGCGCCACATTGCTGTGATTTTTCTCAATTGCGTACTTATGTTCCCTGACTTTTCGTTGTAAATTACATCCAGTGGCACCCACATAGACCAGTTTTGATTCAAAATGTTGGTCATCTATTGGGATGAAGATCCCTGAAACAGAATTGTGGTTATATGGTTTTTTTCATCATTCCTTAGAATTTTGAAAATTGTTGGGTAGCGTTGATATACCAAGGTGATATTATAAGTGTCAGCTGCTTTCCTGTGTATCTTTCTTAAAGTCAGGATAAAATTTAATACAACCCTTAGTATCTGGTTCACTGATATATGCTTAGATTTTGACGTTTGGAAGGTTGCAATCAAATTTTGCACCATTTTAATTGGTTAAGTCTGTTGTTTTGCAATTCTTTAGATGTAATTCAGCTCCATTATGGTGTCATGGATGTTGGTGTAATGGGTAATACCAGGGGTGGGCAAGCAAGAGTTCAGTAGGAGCCGAAATGTAGGTTTTGCAAAATGCATGAGAGCCGCAGTTTTATACTGTCGTGGCAGATAGTATGGTAAGGCACGCAATTTTATTATATAATATAAATATAATATAAAACAAATATTGAATTTTTTTAATAAACATATTTTCACAAAATTATAAAAATAAAATTGTAAAAATAATAATAAAAAACAGAAATTAACACTTTCAGCAAGAGCCGCATGTAACTCGAAAAGAGCCGCATTTGCCCATGCCTGGTATATACTCTTATCATCAATGACCTAAAAACTGATAATTTGATGTGACAAGGATCTACAGAGTTGTACAGTATTAAAATAAGTTGAAAATGTAGTTTTCTATATACCTTGATACAAATTTCTCCAGATTTACAAATGATGGAAATGTCCAAGAAGTTTATCATTGTTTCACTTTCTTCATCTACTTGTAGGAGCAACCATAGGAGTTGTTGTAGATTGCTTTTAAAATCTGTTGTAGGTTTCATTTTTCCCACCACAAAATGAAGACATCATCAACATATCTAGCGTATAAGATGATGAGAAGTTGGAACTTGTTTTCCAACCAGCATACTATCAACTTACAAAATATTGCTCATAGGCACATCCCTTCCTTGTAAATATACCACATTCTCAAATTCAAAGAATGACATATAACATATTAGATGCGCAAGCTCCAGTATAGGTTTGTGATGTTTATGTGCCTTTTCAATGTTGGTAAACAGGAAATCTCTTATTGCACAAAAGCAAGGAAGTATTTTTATGGACGGTTATAGTGATTTAAAGTCCAAAACCATCATATATTAATCATCTACCAGCAAAAGCAGTGTTGAGTCATTCTATAAATTACATTGAGTTATTGATGGAAAATGGATGGTAAGTGCCTTTAGTGTGGTAGAACCTGACTAGTTTTTTGATCAAAAATGTTGGAGAATTACATTTCTTGAATTGCTGGATGTATTTGGTTTCATGGCTTGTGAAACTTGACAAATGCAAAAATCTGCAGAGTATGCACGGATCATGGAGTGGTGCATATGTAATAGCCGTGCCAACAGAGTGAAAATGAACCTTTTAACCCTTTGCTGCAAAGATTCCAAAAAAATTGTTGGGAGTACATGGTTGTAATATATTCTCTTAATTTCTCATTTCATGTTAATCTTTTGAGCAACACCACATCCTTTGACTTATCCGCTTTCACAAGCGCCACGTTATTTTGTTCTGACCCCCAGCACGATTTGTATACAGTCAAACCTGTTTTTATGCGGTCTTTTTTTGTGCAATTTTTATTTGTGCGATTTTTTAATGCGAATTTTTAGTTTGTGCGATTTTTTATTTGTGCGGTATAGTTGGCGACTAGTCTCGTGCGATTCGTCATGTCTCACGTTGACTTATTATAGCTAAATAAACTTATTATAGCATAAATGCACTTATTATAGTAATATTATTGCATGAATATGCAAAAAATGAAATTATTTACTTTTTAAGTCAACAAAACACCACCTGGACAAAAATATGTAAAACAGACGATAGACCAGACGATGCAGTCAAGTGCTGACATCTGTTGTCAATAAATTCTATTTCGTACGGTTTTGAGTTATTTTCTATGTGAGACTTTTTTATGCAGTCCCTGTTGACCGCATAAAAAAAATATTTTTTTTAATTGTGTTGCAAAAACTATTTTTTACAGCCATTCGTGAAGTTTCGTGCAATTTTTTTTTATGTGTTTTTTTTAATGCGGTCCCTATCCACCGCATAAAAACAGGTTTGACTGTATATTGTTCCAAAAACGATTTGTCAGAAGTACCGTATATCTTGGCAGATAAGACGATAGTTGAACCATAAAAAATGGCCCTGAAAATCTGGGGTTGTCTTATAGGACAGATACAAAAAAATTAGATTGAAATTTATACAAAATTAAAACCATTATAAAAAGACAGACAAACCGTAATTATTTACTAGAAGAGAGTAGGGTATGTGCAAAATAGAATAGCCCATGGGATGTTTTTGTAAATAGGCAAGGTCATTACCTGAATGCCTGAATTAGCGCGAATGTTTGCAAAGATCGCCAGATGCAAGAAAATAAAATTTGTTCATTCAAAAAATTACAAATAGGACATAATTCCATATATGCAATACAGTATTATTATTCAGATAATGATTGCTGATATAAACGAAATTCATAGGCCGTTGATAGTTTGGGGGTCGTCTTATAGGGTAAATATATGCTAAAACTATAAAACTTCGACAAAGATTTATACATTGTCTTATCTAAGGTTGTTTTATCTGCCGAGATATACGGTAATCCTTTCTTAGTGTCTTGTTTGCAAAGTAGTTTTCCATCAAAAAAAATCTTGACTTGTGTCATTCATATTTTTAGTGATTATTTCAATGTCTTATATGAAGGTTTCCAGCTGAGGCAAAGGGTTAAGAGCATAGACAGGGCCAAATTTTTAACACCCAAAATGCATTGCATAGGTCTGATTTTTTATTTTAATTTTATTAATTTTATATGTACTTGTTGTTATTTATTTATTGTATTTATTTATTCATGTATTTTATTAATTTTAATGTAACAATCTTAAATTCAAATGCTTGTTTTGAATTTATACTTAAATTTTTTTATTATTCTATTCCATTATCTTCTGTAACTGTGGAAGATCAGTGAATCTGATTGAAAAAAACATTCTTAATTTTTATTAAATTTGTTGCAGGATTTATATGGGTGTAAATTTTTTATGTATCCTTGTCATGTACAGTTTATTATGTAACAACTGTATAACAACTGAAGAGAGATGATATGAGTCCAAAATGCATTTTGTTAAAAGCGCTTAAAGAATAAAGAGAGCTATAACAAACAGAAGTTGTCATGATAAGTTTGGGAAAAACAGCACTAAATGGTCGCTGAAATAATAATCTAAATCAGTGTTTCTCAACCTTTTTGGACCAAACACCCCCTTTGTAAGACCCGCTTCTTAATTCGCCCCCTATAAATTTTAACTGATAAAAATTGTACGATAATCCCTAATATAAGGTAGATTACATTAGGCGTTAGTAAGATATATCCAAAGAAATTTGAAAGGAACAATAGTAGAATAACATTTATTAGTTATAAATTTAATTTAATTTACAAAAAAAGTAAGATACATAAAGTAATGTGTTTTAATTTTAACATAACAAAGAAATAATAAACTAAATGAAATTTTAATGAGAACCTTGAGGTTGGTGATCTTGACAAAGTTTAATAATATTGGGTTCTAATTTTGACAGATATAATCTTAAGTCACCTTGTTGGCAAATGTTGAGGCGATTTCTTTGCTTAGTCAGCATTTGAGAAACCGCACTAAAACCCTTTTCCACTAGGTATGACGTTGGAAATGCCATGATTAATAGTCTTATTTCTATCCATAGTCTCTGAAATGTGTTAGTACTGCTAATTTTTATCCAAAATTCTTCTAAAGTACTATGTTCAAATGAATGTTTCGCTTCTACATTTGCCTGCAAATCTATTAATATTTCTTGAATGTGCGAAGGAGCATTAGTAGGATCAGCACTAAATGGATTAATAACCCAATCAGGAATATGAATATTTTCAACATCTTTAAACCGAAGTTTCATATCTACAATTAGGCTTTCCAAATGCTTATAATAAACTGCAATATTTTCGTCCTGTACAATTATATTACTTAAACAGGGAAATAAAGAAAAATCTTTTCTACCCATGTTATTTTTATAGAGACTTAATTTATTTATAAAACCAATAATTAAACTTTTCACTTTAATTATGGTCACATTGTTTCCTTGCAGTTTCAAAAGTAATTCATTTATTTTTGCATATATATCTGCCAAATAAGCTATGTCACTCTTTAAAACAGATATCTCCATTGGAAAATTATAATTTGTTGATTCTAAATAACTAATGACTGTATCAAATAAGTTGAACATTCTTCTGAGGCAACTTCCTTTAGATAGCCACCTGACCTCCGTGTGCAATAATAGGCGCTCATATTCTTCATCATTTTCATGGCAAAGTTGCCGAAATAATCTATCATTAAGTGGGTGTGCTTTTATTTTGTTAATTATTGATTTTACTAAATTCATTGTTTCATGTAATCTCCCGCCAATGGATTTGGCAACCAAGTGTTGCCTATGAATTATACAATGAATTGTAAAGATATTTGGATTTTCTTCCTTCAACATGGTTAGAAAACCACGATGACGTCCTACCATCGAAGGGGCACCATCCGTTGCACAGGCCAATATATTTTTCAAAGGAATTTGTTTTTCATCAAAATACGTTTTAAAACATTCATATATTGATGTGCCTTTCGTATCAGTGACTAAATGTCTGCAGAATAACATTTCTTCGATGATTTTTGAATCCTTTATGTACCTAACATAAGCCATTAATATTGCATCACTATCCCGTACACTACTCTCATCCAACTGTATAGTGAACTCTCGTGTTTGGAGATCCGCAGTTAGTTGATTTTCGACATCATTGGCCATTTCACTAATCCTTCTTGATATGGTATCATTACTTAATGGAATCATTGACAAAATATTGGCTGGATCTGCTGAAGTCATGGTAAGAACTTCCTTTATAACCGGTAATAATAATTTCTCTCCAATATTATGAGGTTTCGCATTTTGAGCTATTATACGTGAAATCTTATATGACACCTCCAATCCCTTATTTATATTTGTGGTTGCTGTTTTGAATACATCCGTTATTTTATTTCTTTTGGTAATCATCGTTTTTAAATTTTCGAAATATTCAATGTCTTTGTCCTGCTTGTCGGGATGTTTTCTTTTTAAATGTTCAATCATCCGGGATGGTTTCATTGCTTCATTAGAAAATACCTGATTGCACAGCAAACACATTGGAAGTTGGCTATTTTGTGGCGAAGAAATAAAACCAAACTTTACATATTCAACAGAATATTGCCGGCATTTCTTTTTCTGGGGCATTTTTAGAGGTTGATCTATAATTCAAATTTTAAAAAAATCAGTTTTAAATATATAAAAAATAAGTAAAATTGAAAATATTTATTTACTCAATGGGTAGAGGAGAACTGCCATATGCGTACCACTTAATTTCAAATGCGATTTATATATTATTTAGTAATAATTTATAGGAATATTATAATTTGAAACCAATCTATAACTACCGAAGTTGCTAATTGACCACAATTTTTTAATTATTATTGATAAATATTTGTGATATAATCATTTTTCCAAGACAATGCATACAGTATGCTTTCGGATACCGGTATCCTAAAGCGTATCTATATGAAAATAGTACTTCTTGAATAAGTTTATATGTAAGTAAACCATTTTATTCACAAAAATATATCTTATAAAGAAAGCTCAGAAAACTCACCTGATTTCTTCAATCTCTTATAATTCACAACAAAACAATTATTGTAACGGAATTTTTGTTCCTACTTTATCGATTTAATTAGAACTTACAATATAAAGCCTTTGTTTAGAAATAAATGACCTAATACGCATTAGGTGACCAGTATGCATATGGCAACTCTCTCCTATAAGTAGTAATTAACTTACCTATGATATACGGAACAAAATGAAATACGTTTATTTTAAAAATAATGCAAATATCATATATGGCGAGAGCACAACAGATCACATTAAAATTCAAATTTAATAATACTCATTACTGACTGCTCGACCAAATGATTGAAATCGTTGCACACGCAAAGCGAATCTAAGACATGCGCACTAGGGATTGCAATACCGGACTGTACGATGCGACTTTGTATTCACAGTCCAATTAATTTTGCCCGTTAGGGAGACATATAAAACATTGAATATACATTGTAGCAATTAAATACCAAAGGATAACAATATTGTTTTACAAAATGTTTTATTCGCTTCTTTCGCAACGCAATATAAAAATGCAGCGGCCCATCACTGCAAGCGGGTATTCAAAATGATTTCGCCCACGCAAAATGACTATCGCCCCCCAAAAGCGTATAGTCAAATAATCGCCCACTGTAAGTTTTCGATCGCCCCCCAGGGGGCGATATCGCCCAGGTTGAGAATCACTGATCTAAATAAATGAGATGTTTATGATTGAGGGAAAATAGAGTTATTGTGCACAAGAATCTCAATAAAGGGAAGGTGCCATGTTAGAAGATGATAGATCAAGCGTAGCTAGCGAGATAGCTCAGGCAGGACACAGTCAAGTGGGCAATGGCAAATGGGTGAAGGACAACTGGGCTACTGCTAACTGAGCACCAGACATCTGAGAGACAGAATAGGAGATGAATAATACACAAATTATAAAATTTGTTTTATAAAAATCAGCATTATTTTCTATTGATCTACTATATCATAAATTTCAATAATTTTTTTAAGAAACAAGTTAAAAAAACAATTTTGTAATTAAAAAACATATTTATACATGTTACATACATTATTTATTTCTACGAGTAAATAGAAAAGTCTCAAAGGACAGTTGATATCTACCCCAAAATTAACAAATATACATAAAAACAAAGACAAGAACTACATAAAATTAAAAATACATTACATTATACATTAAATGCAATAAAAATTAAAACAAAAAAGTATAAATGTTCTTCGAAAGAATCTGTTTTCAAAGAACCGCTTTTCTTCTTTTCTTTGATGTACTTTGTTAACCGTTTCTGATGTACAACAATTAATAATGCTATGGTACGTTGTTCCAAAACATTTGCTTTTCCTAAGTTGAAAGCAACTCTTAACTCGTAGTTTATAACTTAATCATCCAACCATCAGCCAAATTAATCAAGAATTATTACGCTATATTCTTTTCTTCCAGACTGTTCTAAAATCATATTAAATTTATAGTTCCTGCTTTCGATAAGAGATGGCACCTAATGTCTATCTCTAATTTCTAATTCTTAATTGTAGTGTAATATTGCCTGATGGTTGGATGATTAATAATACATTGAGTTATTGAGATGTTTATATGTTCATAACTTATAACTCGTACCTCATAAGTCTTAACCATATTTATATATATTTACCAATAATTACAAAAAAAAATACATAAATAAAAAATATACACAATTTTTAAGTTTTTGTCACCCAGATGATAGTCATCTAGTTAACCATCATTGACTATCGCTTATTGTGAATTGCCCAGTTGTCATGTATCGTACCTGCTCAGGCAGTTCAGAGACTGCCACCTCCATTAAAAGTAGGTAATGAAGGTATAGATAATAAATAGCATTAGATAGCTACACACCTAAATATAAGAAGCCCAGTAGTTCAGGAAGCAACATTTTGTCAGTGATAGGCTCAGAGGCTGCAGTCACATATAACATGTTCAAGCTCGGTGACAATGAGAAAAGGCTGACCGTTATAAAAATTAGAGCCTGGATTCACGACAGCATCACATCACAATGTTCACCAAAAGATGCAACATGACAAAAATTTGTATTCACAAAACTTGCTAAACCAATAATGTTGTAAGTAGACATTGTTATATTATGAGAGTGGATTATCCTAAGTCAAGGCAATTCAAAATGGTCACCAAGTATTAAGCTCTCTTGATCAACAAATTACACAATTCATCAAAAATTTATCATTTACCTCGTCTATCAATCAAAGACATTTTGCAAACGTAATTAATCTTACTATCGAATGTCGAGAGAAACAATTTTAGTTTAATCGAAGAAACGAAACCTCGTTTGGAAAGACGTACACACGTATAGCATAATATTCTCTTAATCGTGTTAAAATTATAAATAGAAAATTGTAATAATGAATTACATAGAAATTTTACTAACCTTTTTTCTTTGAAACGCCTTTGTAATCTCTCCATTTACGTCAAATTTCATCTATGCTTCCACATACATTAATTTGTGAAGAAGCAAAGTGTTAGTAATCTCTAACAATTTTTCTTTATTGTAGAACTAATTGGACATGGGAACGTAGTGCAATGTCATTCCAAGTTCATTGATAGCACATTTTAAAAATCCACTCAAGCAATTACAAGTGAAACAACTCAACGCTTATTCTGCAGGCAAGATGGATGTGTAAGACAAAGTTGCAGGGACTTGTAAAGTTGGTAAATGCCAAATGAACATAACATTTCTAGTTGTCAAGAGAAATGTTATAACCTGAGTAGACAAGCAGATATCTAAGCTGGATTAATAAAGTGAGTATTCACAGTAGGGTCGATACCCAAAGACAGTGTTTTAGGGGGTTTGGGAGAATAAGGAACTTTGTAAAACTTTGGACTTTTAACAAAGTCTGTCATATTCAATTTATCTATCAAGAAGAATACTTTACACATTGTGACTACTAGTGAAACAGAAGCTAGACATGGACGTAATCAGTCCTATCACAGACCCAACACCTGCAGTCAACCGTATTATGACTGTTCATCAAAAAGACAGGATTCACATACATATTAATCTGACTTGAACAAGCAAATTCTGAGATGTCACTACTCCCTGCAGGATATTAAAAAAATTGCAGTTAGGATTCGTCGTTCAAGATACTTCATTATTGGATTGATGGATTACTTAGTCACAACCATAAAGTGAGAGATAATGCCGATCAACTTGAAAATAAATAAATACAGCATTCACCTAATCTAACCAATGCCAGAGACAGCATTAGTCAAGCCAGAAAAGTCAATGAATTAATAATTATACAACAGTTGCAACAATGGTAGACTTTCAAAGCAGAAATAACACATTTGTTGAAAAAATTCTTTACTTATAAAGATGAACTATCATATTATGACTGGTTGGCCATTCTTTATAATACTGTCAAACCTGTCTCATTACGTAAGAAATATTTGCAACAAATACGTCACGGCCATCCGGGAATACAGAGCAGTCTGAATCATGTTATAGTAGTAGTTTTCTGGCCAAATATAACAGCCAACATTATCATTTATACTAAGCAGTGTCTTACATGCAAAATTCACCAGAGCAATATTAATAAAAAGACAATAAAACTATATCGACCATTGCCAGATCAATTACGGCAAATCATAGCAAATAATCTATTCAAACTATAAAGAGTTGATTAGCTACTAACTGAAGATAGCTATTCGGGTTTCTACAATTTCTCAGTTCTGACAGACAAAAAGAATAGTTTGTTACTTTTGTTTGTTTGTTAATTAAATAGTGATATTAATATGTTTCATGCATATTTGTAAACAGTCAGTTTACATATTGTTATAGTTAGTTTTATAAAAATTATGTTTTTTAACCAGTAACAGAAGCAATTTTATCAGTGTACACAAATGTAACCACGTGGTCTCAAGCACTGTAACAAAGAAATAGTGACATAACTATAAAAAACTTTTTATGATTATTTAATATAGTGTTTTTTGTCGTTGTAATGGTTATTTATCAACTTATAAGCATTATGTTAGTAACAACATCAGAAGCATTCAAATTTTAATATTTTAGTGTGGTTACTATGTTTACACTTTTTAAATTTATTTATTTATAACAGGTATTTTATCGGATGATGTAACTGAGATTATTATTTGTGACTATTTTTTATTTTTTAGATTTTTCAATATGGCAAACAAGAAATACAACATGGAGCAGGATGCCAATGTCCTTTTAGAAATGCTAACTACAGGGGAAGTGTGAGATTTAGGGTGCGTTTACTTCTGAGCTAATTTTACTGTCAGCATGCTCAGCCTGTATACTTTTGTCCGAGCACCACGCTCATTGGCGTATACTTTAGAGCTATGTGACGTCATGTTTAGCGAAATTAGTAAGCTCGGAGTGCTAGCTAGTTCATTGTCGAGCTTAGCGTTGATTCAACATGGCTGTTCCCGTGACAAAAGTGTCTTTCTCATACGAACAAATGAAATTACAACTATTAATGGAAAAAGAAACAGCAGAAAATATTTCTAAAGGTAAATTTTAATTATTTGTTATATAAAAGGTTTAAAATGATCTTTATACTTTTTTTTTTTTTTATAAGGTTCAATAGCGGTAGATGCCTTCTTCCAGAAATTGATACATGAATATGGTATGAAGGAACAACTCGGATTACCAGATGTCAATTTGAATAAAATTAAGTTTGATTCAATTGTTTCTTCAGAAAGTCTAGATACAATTGAAACAAACAAAGAAAAAGAAAACTTATCTGTTACAGTAAATCCAGGTATTATATGTATATATATGTATTAAGAGGATAATTTAAATGTTTAATATTTTAATATGACAATTTCAAATCATTGACATATATATATATATATATACTTTTTTATAATAGACAATTATGACCGTAACACGTTTCAATAGCCTCATTGGGCGATATTGAATTTAATATTTTAGTGAAGGAACACAAAGAAAAATTTGATTCACCACGTTATACTCAGAAACAAGTAAATACTATTTTTTTACTAAATTTTTCTAAAAAGTTATATAAAACATTTTCCATAGTTTATTTAAATCTGGCAGGACAACTATTAATATTATAGTTAATTATTTCTTAGGAAAATTGTCATTATCTACTCACACTTCATTCAACTGTGTACAAAAGAAAAGCAATTGTGTATTAATTTTGTAATTGTTTAATTTGCTATTATTTTATTTAGTAAGATGTGCTTTGTGTTTGCTTCAAATAAATTGCATAATCACCATATGCAGTTATGTTATATTTTCAACTATTGTTAAAGATGTTCTTTTGCAAAAAATGAAAAAAAAAAAACCTAAATACAATGTGACTAAGAGACTGTCAACTAATTTATTGAGAATGTTTCTAAACTTTTTTTATATGGAACAACAGCTAAAAATTTTCATTTACAGGTATGGGCAATGATTTGTGATCAATTAAATTCGACAGGTAAGATAGTAGTGACAATTCAACAAGTGGATAGCAAATGGAGAGGATTAAAAAAAACATTTAAAAAAATTAATGATCACAATAATAAAACGGGAAACAACAGGAAGTATTGGGAATACTTCAGCATTATGGAGGATGCAATTCGGAGAAGACCAGATATAACTCCACTTGCCACATACGATAGCAGTCGAGGATTGATGTCATCGTCATCATCTAATCTGACACCATCAAATGACTCATCATCGTCTTCTAATGTAATACAGGTACCACCAAATGACTTATTATCATCACCTGCAATAACTGCAGAGCCTTCATCAAATAGAAAAAATAAAAGAAAACGAGAAGAAAGTGTGCCCGAATGGGTTAAAATTTTAAGTAATAAGATGGATGAGAGACAAAAGGAAAGAGCAGAAGAGAGAATAAAAACTTTATCAACTAATTTTTCTAAAATTCCATAAACTATAATCTTCCTGTAAACTATTAAGTATATAAAAAAAGCACATTGTTAAGTTTTTAATAAAATTTTCATTTTACTTCAATTGTGTTTTGAAATATTTGCCTTAAGTATTGAATTAAACAAATTATTATTATTTCATACTATTTAAAAGTCAATTCATTCTAAACAAGTACATTACCACTAATTTAATCATGATATCAAAACTAGAATTTTCATATCCATTAGTCTTATTACATTAGAATGACAATCTTGGATTTCAGAAAGTTGTCTTTTTACTTGATGGATCTAAAGCAACTAACTGTTTATGGTTAAAAGTGGGATTTACCTTATGTACATTTGGAATCTTCTAAACTGTTGTGTTCGGGGCATTATATAAATTGTAAAGAAATAAACTACATTAATAATCCAAAATTACATAAGTTGTGTACTTGAATGAATTTTCACCCATATGTGATAAATGACTTCTCAAGAAATTGTATTATTTCAATAAACACATTTGTTTCATCTATTTGCATTTTAAGAATTTCTAAAATTATAGTACTGTTTTCATAACATTATGTAAATACATCATAAAAATGTAAAAAAGTTTATTATAAGTTATGCAATTTTATTAAGTACGGATGATATATATATTTATGTACAACATAGTGTAATAATAATTGAACAAAATCATGTAAAGAATCTTTTATAAGTTATAAACACAGTATAAAGAAAAAGAAAGAATTATATTACAACATAGATATTGAAACAAATATTCTGAATTGTAAAAACTAGATTGCATTTGGTCAGTAAAATATTTAGAAGAGTGAACACTTATCTAAATATTCTCAACTTTTTAAAATCTTACAACAAAACGCATGAAGGGTCCAAAAATTTTCCAAATGTAAACTGGAAAGTTTTAAAGTCCAAACTGGAATAGTTTTATGAGTGTTACTCTACTGTGAAAAACGTTCTAGAATTGTAAAAAGCGTAATGCTTTTCGAATAGTCTTAGAGGTGTATTTATAGAACCAAAATTTGTTGGAAAATGTTTGGAATACATCCGGGAAAAACTAGTAACACTACTGTAGGTACACGGGTAAATAGGAATTAAACAATATTGTAAAAACGAATATGAAAACAGAACCCAGTGAGCACTGTATAGTTAATAAGGAGTATACGAAGAACTGAAAAGCACTGATGAGGGATCAGGACTCATAAAACTGGTCCGAAATGCATATGTTAAAAAACCAATAAAAGAGTTTTTAAGCCTGTTTAGCTGTAAGACAGTCTACCGTTATTAGGATTAAAAAGACTACCACCTAATAAACATAAATACAGCTACTAAAAAAATTTTAATAAAAATTTCCAAATGTAATTTTGAATTCCACTTGAATTCTTCCTCAGTTTTTAAGATCTTACAAACATTCCATTTGCAATGTCATCACGCTTTGTTGTAGCTTTTCGTACAGGTGGATGCATTGCAGTTTCATCACTTTCTTAGTCATCAAAACTATCATCTACTTCTATTACGTCACAAGTTTGTATATGAATATTGTGAAGAATGCATGCACCAATAATTGTTTTTACAATCAGGTCCAAATATTTCTTGTTAGCGTATGCATATACTTTTGAACTGGACAAGCAAGCACGAATACACGTGCTAATGACGTCACTTCCGATGTTCAGAATTAGCACTGCTAACTCAGAAGTAAACGCACCCTTAGAGTTATCTTCAGATGAAGAAACATTTATTGAAGACAAATCTACCTGTGCTTCACATAAGCAAGCAGTGCGAGTAGGAGCTGACAAGATCAACAGGGCAGAGACTGATGAACAAGAAATATCAAGTGGAGAAAATGATAGTTTTAATGATAATGATAATGTTGACTCTGACGAAGTTAATTACAGTGAAACTGACAAAATAAAATACTCCCTAACTAAAAAAAAGATATCAAGTAGCGTCATCCCTCAATTTCAGTGAGGGATTTTTATTCTGAATGGGAACCAGATGACTTCGACAAAGAATTATTGGTTCCTTCAACATATTTTGGCAAGTATATTCCAAATAACCTCTTTGATACAATGGCTGAAATGACAAATATATATGCATTACAAAGTGGAATGACTAGAAATTTTACATCAACCACATCTGCAGAACTCAAAACATTGTTTGGGCTTCATATAATTATGGGAACTCTAAAATTTCCCAGAGTTCTAATGTATTGGGACACATCACTGAATATGCAATTATTCTTAGATAGTATGACTAGAGACAGATTCTTTCAACTGAGAACAAATTTGCATCTTGTAGACAACATGAGAATTCCGGCTGATAATAAAGACAAATTCTATAAAGTTCAGCCTATATACACTGCTCTACGCAACAGATGTCTGGAGTTTCCGGTGGAGGAACAGCTAGCAGTTGACGAGGCAATGATCCCATTTACAGGACAGCTCTCTGTGAAGCAATATATAAAGGGTAAGCCAACTCCATGGGAAATAAAAATGTATATGCTGTGTGGTAAGAGTGGACAAACTTATGACTTTATTCTCTATCAGGGAGCATCTACTGAATTTCAGAAATCTTTGTTGAAAACTTTTGGACAAGGACCAACTGTAGTTCTACAGTTTGTTGAGAGAATTAAACAGAAAAAAGGTCATAAAATATTTTTTGACAATTTCTTTTCGTCTTACAACCTATTTCAAGCATTGAAACAAGACAACATATGTGCTGCTGTAACTGTCAGAATTAACTGGTTTGCTAATCCTCCTCTAATTTCGGACAAAGAGGCTCTGAAGAAAGAAAGAGGATTTGCTGAAGATATTTGCAGCACAGATGACATAACACTGGTGAAATGGGTTGACAACAAATCAGTTGTTTTTGCTTCCAATTTTATTGGAAAAGGAAAATCTGACAAAGTTGAACGCTGGGAAAAGAAAGAAAAAAAGTATGTCAGCATTGATCGGCCAGAAGTCGTGAAACTCTACAACCACTCTATGGGTGGTGTAGATCTTTTTGACCAATTGACAAGTTCTCAGATTTTATAAAAATCCTGTAATAAGTGGACACTGCGAGCAATTTTCCATGCTGTAGATTTTGCAGTTGTACAGAGTTGGTTTGAATACAGAACAAGTGCCAAAGCCATTGGTGTACAACAGAATAAAATAATGGATCTCCTGCATCTTCGTATGAGACTGGCTTATGTCCTGGTTGAGTGGTAAGAAAATTTCCAGCAGAAAAAGAGGTCGACCATCTGCCACATCTCCAGAGACTTCTAATCAAAGACGACGAGGAGAAACTAGACCTCCCGAAGAAATTCAGTTTGATGGAATTGATCATATGCCTCTTCACGAAAATGCTGCTTTGCCTAGCAGATGCAAATTTCCAAAGTGCAGAGGACGTTCTCGAGTAAAATGTGAAAAAATGTGGGGTTCACCTTTGTTTATCAAAGGAAAAAAATTGCTTTCGTGCATTTCATGTAAAGTAACTGTGTTTATTATTTCTAACAGATCACAATATAAACTCAAAAGCATAGTTAATATTGTGTATGTGTGAATTAGTTGTATTGAGTATAATAAAAAGTTCACAATTTACGATATTGTGTAAAAATATTATTCTGTATGAGTGTATTCAAAATCTCGGCGCGCTGCCAGTGCCTCTGTTCAATATCTCAGCCAACTTCCAGTTGCTTCCAGCGTGCTGCCAGCAAACTGCAAGCGTCTTTTTCAGTGCTGGATACGTCAGCAAACAAGATGGCAGCAACCATGAAGTTAGTAAGGGCTTTGATTAACGTCGATGGTTTCGAATTCAATTTAGTCATTGATGAATTCACATTGAATAAATTAAGATCAGGTAAGTACATTAATAGATTATTTTAATATACCAACATATTTATATATGCGAGACATATTTTTTTTAGTTGTTATTATATTAAAATTATAGATGGCGGAAGCCACAAAAAATAATCCAATGATATAAACTAAAATGTATTAAAATTTTTATTAAAATTAAAAATTCTTTTCGTACGTATCACATCATCAGGATAAAACCATCAAACCGTTAATTTTAAGTGGGAGAACTATCCAAAAAAGAAAGTAAAGTAAAATAAATAATTATTAGAAAACTAGGCTATATCTTACCTAGAAAAGTAATCAATTTAGTTTCTTAAACACAAATCGGATAATCTCCCCAGTTTCTTTTCTTTTTTTTTATAGTTGTTAACATTAATCTTATACCCTATTAACACTGTACATTTTAAGCCAGCTTAAGGTATGAAATATAAACGGAACTGACTTAACGTTAAACCGCTTTAACTACCAACAACCGGCTCAGCTTAAATCGCTTTCTCAAAGACGCTTAAGTCGCTTCAAGCTTTCCACGAGGTCCGCCACAAGTTCAAAAATAATGGCGGAAGCAGATGTACAAATGTTCGAACAAAGCGAGAAAAAACGTTCAGAAAATTGGTCGGAGGAGGAAATAGCGATTTTAATTGAAATATGGCGGGAAAAGATCGACGATTTACGTCGAGCAAAACGAAATAAAAGTATATACGAAGCAATGGCGGCAGAAATTCGTCTTCGGCGGCCAACGTCTAGAGCCAGAACGTGGTCCGAAGTAAGGACGAAAATTAAAAATTTAACTGCCAAATACAGGTAAGTTAAGATTGTGAAAATACGTCATCGTTAAATTAATTATCATTTATTATTTAAATAAAAATTCTTTAAACAGTTATATTTCGAACGTTGATAGTAAATGACGAAAATCATATTTCTTGTTACTCGTACGGTAATCGTAAATGATGTAAACATCAAATTAATAACTATTATTAAATTTTAAAAAAATTAATCCTTCCTACTTGAAACAATGAAATTTTCTTTTTATTTTAACTAGAGAAGAAGTAACAAAGATTGGGCATTAGGGAGGCAGCCCATCTACCTGGCAATATTTCCAGGTAGTTAATTTAATTATAGGTCATCAGCCAGCCCAGAATGTATCGTTAATGGAAGAGAGTTGTGGCAGTATGATACAATGTTTACCATCACTTGAATTTGATACAGGTAAACTATCATTATATGTATCCTATTAGCCTATATCAAGGTCTATTACTTAACCATCAAAAATATTTATTATTATAACTTAACTTCTCATAATACTTGATCACTTTTAAATATAACACAACATTCTGGAATTTATTATTAAAACTGTACATGTGTACCTTTATTACCATTTGGTATCTATAACTGCAAGAATTATGGAATACCAGTTAAGTTCAAAAGTTGTCAGAATACATTTGTTTGGATAGACATTGTAAAATATTTAAGTGTGTTCACAAACTCCATTTTACATATATTTTGTATAATTAAGCATTTAAGTCCTGGTGATTTTTCTTGTGGTTGTTACTAAACATGTAATCATTTACTCTAATAAATTAATGTTTTCATATAATTTACATCCTTTATTATGTGTATTTAAATAAATTAGTGTATATTGTTAAATAATTGTGCTTGTATCTTTTAGATAACAACGAAAATTCCAATGAATTAATAGATGATATACCGGTACCAGAAGCGCTTGAACCCGAAATAAGGGTGACAAGGTCGAAGAGAAAGAAACGGCCACTGGAACGACAAATAAATGAGTTAATAAGCGAAATTAAACGTAGTGATGCTGTTTCTGAGGAATTGGAAAAGAAATCAATAAAAATTGCAGAGGAAGGACTGCAACTACAGAGAGAAAGTATAGAATTGGAAAAAGAATTATTATCCATAATAAAAATGTCTTAATTAATTTGAAATAAAAATCATTTTTATTGTATGTGATCATTTATTTTCCTCAATTGAAAATACATCTTTGATGATTGCGGGAGGACTGCAGTTATAAAGACATTAAAACTTGAATCTGTATTAAAATCTATGAATAATAATTAATGAAATTAAAAGTAAAAACAATAATTGTATTAACTATATAAATATTTATTTTCCTGACTTTATAAATGAATAAAACTACAAACACTAGACAAATTTTCAGTCAAAGTAATTTATTTCAGCTTAATGTTAGAGTATATATTATTTTATAACAGTCCTGATTTTCAAGAGCTTGTTTAATTAACAGCAGTTACAAGGAGTTTAACACTCAAATTATGAGGACTGTTCATATAAACATTAATTAATAGAACAAACAGATATTAAATAATTATAAAATTCTAACTATTAGCAATGTCAAAATTTAAAGTAGAACTATATTCTAGTGAACTTCTGAGTATTATCCTGTAATAAATCTTGTTTTGAGAACTTAATTTAAAATCTTATAATCTTAATCTTCATCCCTAAAACTTCTTGCAATAGCATTTCTAATTGAAATAGCTTTGGTGTTGTTTATCCCTATAACACAAATTCTCTCTGATGAACTATCAGACTGATTTATTTCATTAAGCCATGTTTTCTCTATTGGATCATCCCTCTTCTCACACAAATTATGTAATATACAACAAGTTTTAATTATTCGTTTTGATATATCAATCCTATTATCCATTCGTTTAGAAAGTCTTCGAAATCTTGCTTTTAATCTTCCAAAGGCATTTTCTACTACTCGTCGAGCTCTAGACAATCTAAAATTGAATGTTTTTTCCATTTCATCCTCTGTTTTACTTGGAAATGGTTTCATTAAGGTTGGCTGTAAAGGAAAAGCAGAGTCACCAATAATTAAAGGTGGCACAACTTCTCCACCAATTCTTTCCCCTAATTCTAAGGAGTTTATATTTTGTAGGCATGTCAAAAGAGAGTTAGAATTTTTAAAAATATGTGCATCATTATTTCTTCCAGGAGATCCTACATTTATATATGTAAACATATATTTGGCATCCGAAACAGCAAGGAGGACCACAGAATACCATCCTTTATAGTTGTAATAGTCAATGCAGTCTTTTTTTGGTGGTGAAATAGGAATGTGTGTTCCATCAATTGATCCAAAGCATTGTGGAAAATTCCAAATCTCGTAAAAATCACGAATTTTTAAGTCAATTTCATTTTTAGTCTGTGGAAACTGAATAGCAGTAGACATTAAATTATTTATAACTGCATTGCAGAAGTCTATGACAATTTTACAAACGGTGGATTTTCCCACACCAAATAGATGTGAAATAGTCCTATATTCAGACGATGATGCCAATGTATATAGAGCAATTGCTACTCTTTTTTCTGTAGAAATACATCGTCTCAAGTGAGTGTTATTTCTTTTCATTTCCGGCAATGCAGCACATAAGAAATTAAACGTTTCTCTAGAAACTCTAAAGTTTTCACGCCAACTTACTTCGTCCATTGCAGGAACACACTCTTCCCACCATTGCTGATTTCTTGGGATCTTCCAAATTCGATCACTAGGAAGCGTAGAGCAAATCATGGCTACAGCACACGCCTTTTCTTTTGCTCGTCGTCGCCATTTCATTGCTTTTGTTCGTGTCAAACGATACTCTTCTCTGTTAGCATGTATACGCTGCTTCAGTACAAGCAGTTTAAATAATAATAATAATTTAACTTTCTGTCGAGAATCCATTATCATAACAATTCTGTCACTAAAGTGATAACATTGAGAGAATCGTGCTGCCAACGACAACGATAATGACATCACTGATAATAAATGTTAATAATTCCTAACTAATGTCTTATGTATTTTAAATAAGTTATTTATATTTTAAATTACTAAGTATAAATTAATTTATGATGATTTATGAAAAATAAGCAAAAGTTTGATTTTATTTAAAATGTAATATTGAGTACACCCACTTGAGGGCTAAGCGAATAATTCGCTTTAATTACCTAGTGTGAACAAGTAGTTAATCTTGTTTTCGACAATGCGACTTAACTTAATTCTGCTTAAGTCTTAATCCCGCTTAAAATGTACAGTGTGAATAGGGTATTAGGCTTGATTTCGTTATGTATTAAACGAATCTCTTAATTCTGTAATATTTTTGACATTTTTTTTCCCCTTAGATGCAAACTACATGCAAAAATATTTGAATGGTTTGAAGCATAGTTCAGAAATTTATATCCCATCGAATTTAAATATCAGTACACCGAAAATTGTTCAAATCTTTCGAGTCGTAGAAAAGGATGGTGAATTTGGTAAGATATTTATGTAAGGATGCTATATTTATAATATAATGCTATATTTTTTGTATTAATTTGTTTGGAAATTTATTAGAACTCGCAGAAGGAGTCCAATTCAGTTTTGAAGAGGCTGAAAAAGGTGATCAGCCTGAGATAAACAAAAATGATCAGAAAAAGAAACAAAAAGGTATAGTTATTTAATACATTCAGACTATTCAATTTCAAAATTTATTTAACAAATACAAAATAATAAGTAATATATTAAATATTGAAGTACTTTCTTTTTTCAGTTGAATGGTCTGATGTAGCTACACAACTCTTAATCAATTCAAGGATAGAAAGAGAAAATGACTTTCAGAAGCCAGTTGCCAAGGCAAAACTGTGGAGTCAAATTTCGCAGGGCTTACAAAACAAAGGATTCAAGTTTTCAGGAGAGGAGTATAGCCATAAATGGCGAAATTTAATGTGCACATTTAGACAAAATTTGGATAAGTTAAAAACATCAGGAGAGGGGAAAATAAGATGGGAACATTTTAATAAATTTTATGAAGTGTATGGTGGAAAGACAAATAATAATCCTCCACCTCATTATCTGAGCTCATCAATTGCCTCTCCTGCATCACCTTCTCCGTGCACCTCAGTGAGTGCTGTTTATCCATCTGGCACCAACTCCCCTGCTGCAAATACAGCCACAACTAACAGCGAAAGTAACACATCAGACTCTCTCAACTTGGACTCACCCCGTCCCTCGACATCTCTTACCAGGGAGAACCGTAAGAGAAAGCGGGAACCCCCTGCATGGTTTTTAGAAGAAATGGCGAAGAGAGACGCAAAGGATGAACAGAGATGGAAGGAGGTGAAGGAAATAGAAGAAAAAAAACTGCACGAGTTGCAGAAACTCAGAATGCTAATGTCTGAATTAATTAAAAATAAAAGGAATGTGTAATAAATTTTTTTTCGGTAAAGCATTATTATTCTACCTAGTCTGACTTTTTATCATCTCTTGTCCAGACATCATATGCTGAAGATTAATTAGCCAACCTTAGGCTATTTCAAGAAGAGTTGCTTTTTGTCTGTTCAGCAAGAATTTTATAAATATATTTATTAAAAGTTTTTTAATTTACGGCAATGCAACACTTGGGCACTTCTGCCTAGGGGAATGTGTTCTGGAAGATCTTTTCAAGGGTATCTAATCCCTATTTAGACATTACAGACATGGAGAAAACCCAGAAAACTCCACGCGGTCAGCCCATCCCGGCCAGGCGCAAACCCATGATCGAACTCCCAGTGTTAGGGGAACAGAACCAATTGGCCCACCGGTGGGCCCTTTGCTACTTTTGACATACCTGATAAACTGTATTGTCCATTATCATTTTGTTCGTTTGCAAAAGCATGGGAGTTCACTCATAAAACTTTCGGTCCAACAAATTAGCCGAAAGATACGTCCAGACCATCAAAGCCCTGTTAAATCAGTGCAAAGCAGACAATTCAAATATCTGTCACTACTGAATACATGCAACACTTCTCACCAAGTGTTTATTGAAAGGCCTATGAAAACGGTGAAACTCTCTACTCAGGTACATCAAAACCTTCAGTTAAACCAACTAAAGCAGAAACATAACGCCAAACACACACTTGTCAGAAACTAGAAACGTCTACACGCGCCAAAAACACACAATACAAAAAGACTAAAGCGCCTCGTGAAGTTGCCAGGTCGTAAAAAACTAATTAATTTGGAAAATCGAATCTTAAAATTTTGGTTTAATTAAAAATGCAGAAAATTCGCGAGAATTTGGAAAAAAAACTTACCGTTTATTTAAAACGAGAAGAGTTTCTTCTTATTCTTTTAAATCTAGAAATTACCTGACCAATTTTACTCTTACGCTTTCCCCTAGGCATTTTTTTATTGACAAAATAGCTGTTTTTTTAAAATTTAGTCCGAAAAAGAATTGTTTGTGCAGTACGTTATGTTGTCGGTAGATCTTTTTGTCTTTAAGTGGTTTTATTTGGAGTTTATGGTACTGTAATCCGAAAAGCCGGTCCTAGAGAACGGCCAATGCGCACGCTGGGAAAGAATGCCTTCTGGGGGCTAGGATCTTGTTCCGGGAGAACTTTTTAAGGGAAATTGGTCCCTATTCAGGCGTCATTGACGCGGAGAAAACCCAGAAAACTCCACGTTGACAGTCCGTCCGAGTGCGGCGCGAACCCACGACCGAACTCCCAGCTTTCGGGATCTAGTCCCCTCGAGTGCGGGGACGAAGACCGTTCGGACACTGGTGGGCCTATACGTTGTTCTTCTTCTTCTTAGTACGGTTTATACATTGTTTTGATGAGCGATATCACTTTTAAATAATAATTCACTACCCTTCTTGTTTGTTCATTGTATGTGAACTTGTTAAATGCAGTTGTGTTGTTATGTGTTGTAGTTGTAGTTTTATGTTTACTGTAACTCTCATTTAATTTGTTATTTAATTTTGTTAATTTAATAGCATGTTTAGTGATATTTTATTTTATTTTATTTTATGTAATATACAAAAAGGTTTGTTAACATTGCTTTTAAAAATTCAAACGAGATGAATTCGAACAAAAGGTTCTATTTTGGAACAATGAATCAGGCTATCCCTGAGGATGGCCTATCAAAATAGGCTGAAAACGTTTGGAATAAAGAGAAAAAGCTCGGCAAATAAAATTCAGGTGTGTTGTTATTATAATTGACTAAAATTGCGGAAAAGGAGATAGATAAAATATATATTATATCTAAATTAATAGATGTTATATGTTTTTTATCAAATGAATTGGAATTTAGAAGGCATAGGGAATCTATTGAATCTAATAACAGAGGTATCGAATTAGATCGAGCTTGTTTATTTATTAAGTACATCGGATAATCTATTAAAAATACATTTAGAGAAGTCTACACTTTTTATTTGGCTTATCGAACAAACGAATACGAATGGACCCTAGATCATCACTGACGCGCAATTAACTGATTGCCCCTGGAAGTCGGCTTCTTACAGAAACTCGGCTTCCCTTTCATCAAATGTCACGGCAGGCCTTTGTTCACATCGTATATATGTTTCTTAAACATCTTGCTGAGGTTTCTGGTGATGACACCTACGTACTCCTGGTTCAGACCAAATTAATCATTTTGATATGGTATCTTGTATATCCCAGAATGTTCTTCCTTCTTGATCGTATCTTTGTCATTCCTAAGCAAATTATAAACCGTGGGAGCCTTTTTGTACAATAATTTTGTGTTCTCGTAATTTGCAATTTCTTTCATAATTTTGGACATGCCTATGTTGTAAGTGAACTTAGTAACATCGTGGTTCATATTCTTCTTTCTCGTCTTTTTGCGAGAATCTAAAGAATTTATTAATCCCTCAATGACCTTTGTTCCAAATCCCAACGTTCTAGCAACTGTCCTGATCCTATCCAATAGATATGTGATCAAGAATAGCTAATTAAAATCTAATACATAATACACGGTCGATATAATTCTATATGTTTTGTTAATATATTTATATTTTATTTTATTCTATTCTATTTATGTTTATTATTTCATCGGAGATTCTAAGTAGAGCCGCCATCCACCCCACTGCTATTGTCAATAAGCTGTTAATTGTAAATAAAAGCTCCTACTTCTGTTCCCATTTAATTGTTGCTATCGCTTTCACTGTTTTCCCTTCTTCTCTATGCTCAACTACTAATTTTCGAATATCTTTTGAGTTCAGTGGTTTTATTCACTTGGCCATTGGTGGGTCTTAAATTAATAAAAACTATTTTTTGAAAGTATTGAGCATGTGACAGCCAGATGGTCGAGCGGTTAAGATGACGGTGCCGCTCTCGGGGAGGCGGGATTGAATCCGGACGGGTCGAAAAAATCTTCAGGAATTTGTCAGGTTGATCCGTCCCGATACGTCGAACCCCGTCTCTCACCCCCGACCTCCCTACAGTGGGCCCTGCCGAACCCATAATGAGCTTGCTAAAAGAGGCCTTCAGTGCTTACAGGGCGGAAAGAGTGAAAAAATAACGAAGTATACAACATGTCGCGTGAGATACGCATAACATTTTGCCATGAAACAGTCTTTATGAGTTAATATCATATTTATTTCTACATTTATCGAGGTGTCTGTTTTCTGAGAAATTTCTTTAATTAAATTCTAATTACCGGTAATTAAAATTTATTTTTCTTACTTCACATTTTATCAATAGTAAACTTCGAGATCGGTGTCGCCGGAGTCGGAAGAATTTTACCGACTCCGATTCTATAACAATGCTGAAAGCACTAAAAGGGTCCTTTGTAGCATGACCGGTATGGTTTTAGTCAGTCTCAGAATGGGACTGCCAAGTGAACGGATCAGACCGAAAGATTTCTAGGGTTCTGTCCAGGCCGGATGGCCGAGCGATCAAGGTGGCAGCCTACCGCTCTGGGGGACCCGCGATCGAATCCGAACGGGTCGAAAATCCCCAGGAATTTTTCGGGGGTTGGTCCGTTCGGATATGTCGGGCCCCGTCCCTCACCACCCGGTTGCCCATTGTGGGCCTGGCCGAACCCATAATGGGCCTTCTAAAAGAGGCCCTCTTAGTGCCCACAGGGCGGAAAGAGTTAAAAATTAAAAAAAAGGGTTCTGTCCACCGTCCGGATTCGTTTTTCATAGAGGTACTGTACGTTGTCGAATATCCGAACGCACCACCCACGAAAAATTCTTGAGGTTTCTTCGACCCGTCTACATTCGATTTTGGGATCCCAGAGCGATAAGCTGCCATTTTAACCGCTCCGACCGTCTGGCCGTCCCGTTTTACAGTATTTGAAGTCACACTACAGAAGAAAAGATAGTGACGTAATCTGCGCGTGCTCGTTTAGAAGTCGCAATGGCTTCGTGCCCGAATCGAGCTAAGTGGGTACCACTCTAATTATATCAAAGCTCTAATTCCCTATTTATCCAATACCGAGACGGATAAAGTTTATTTTAGTGTTTTCTTTTATAATTTTAATCGGAAAATACTAATTTTCTCACACTTCATATTTGTATTTACAGCGGAGTTATTTGTTCGTGGCAGCCATCTTGAATTTCGTCTTCGATTTGGTTTATTTGGTTAACACAAAGAGACACGTGAGTATATGCCTTCCGAAAAAACTTTTATGGGAAGCTGCTCCCTATTTAAATGTTACACACGTCAAGGAAACCCGGAAAACTCCACGTAGCCAGCCCTTTAGCGAGGCCGCGAAAGCGTTCAGTGGTTTTATCCACTTGGCCGCTGGTGGGCCAATTTCGTCTTTCGGCACTTCATGAACTCGCGAAGTATTTTACATTAATAAAGATATCATAGAGGCATAATTTTGCGATATAACTAACTTCGTGATATTCATTTAAATTATTATTTCGGCCTCTGATGTTTTCCTAATAATAATCCAAATACATATCATGGACTTAAGAACTTTAAACATATCACAAAATTGCATCTCTTATTCTATTGCTTTGTATCTTGCGTCTGAAAAAATTCTTTTTCTCATTTTTCATATACCTTCATATGTAGAATTGTTCACAACTCGAACTGGCCATTAACGGTTATCTTTTTCTGATCTCAGAAGATATAGAATTTCAGAAATATTGAAATGTATGAGCGCACTGTCTCGTATATGTCGGACCCCGTCCCTCTGCACCCGCCCGTCTCCATTTTGTTTTTTTTTTTTTTTTAACTCTCTGTCTTGAGGGCATTAAGAGGTCCTCTTTTAGCCACCTCATTATGGGTAGGACTTGGCCCACAATCGGGAACGCGTTGGTGGCCGACATATCCAGTCCGACCATCTTTCGAAAAATCCCCAGGAATTTTTCGGGAAGGTGGTTCGTCCGAATATGTCGGGTCCCGTCCTAACCACCCGGCCGCACGGCCCTCACCCATTCTCATCACTTGACCGAATCCATAATGAACTTGCTGAAAGAGGCCCTCTTAGTGCCCACAAGGCGAAAAGAGTTGGAAAAAAAAAATGTCATTGGACACAGGGACGAATCCTGACCAAAATTTTTGGGCATGCTGAAAGTTATAATAAGAATAATTGGCACTAAACAATAGGCAGAAACGTTATTTGGTGTGAATAAAAAAAGTATGGACTATTATAAAGCCTATTATATCTACACATGAAATATATTATAATAAAAAAGAATTAAAAATGTATGGTAATAATTCAATTTTTGAGGGCCCTTGACACTTGGGGCCCAGGGCTTAAGCCCTATTAGTCTCTATGTAGATCCGCCCTGTACACAATACATGTATGTTGACTGAGTACCGCAAGCTTTCGATACAACCTGATGGTGGCCCGCGTTTATTTATGCAGCGCTCGAGAAGCGTTTTATAGCGAACACACTGAAACTGTTTCTAATTCGCCAACACTGCTCGTGACCTCATTTCGCTACACTCTCGCTGCATAAAGGGTACGTTCGTTAAGTCGAACGAGTTAAACGCGTTAGTAACGAATCGTTCGAAAAGTAGTAGTCTCGCTCAGTGCGCATGCTCTGCGGTGATGACGTATCGAACGAAACCCTAACGAAGCTCACGAAGTAAAGAGTTAGTTTACTTCGTTAAGAAAATGGCGCCCGACGATATCGATGTTTTTAGATCTACTCGAGTGTTTAAATTGTGAATTAAAAAGTGAAATGATTGAAATAACTGTCCATCCGAAGCAACATAAGAAAAATATTTTGGATAAGGCTGCACTAGCAACATTCGTATCTTCGATTTTAAAAACAGCCATTTAGTTATAACGAATCGTTTGAAAAGTCGAACGAAACAAGAATAACGATGACGTCATTCTCGTTTAACTCGTTTGACTTAACGAACGTACCCAAAGAAACGCGGCCCATGTTAAATGCTTCGAATGACGTCATGCGCGTATACTTGTTTGCTGCGGAAAACCTTCACATGGGCAAGCGATAGAGTTCCCGCAAGCATCGCACTGACATAAAACGGCTAGCAGCTAGCTGTCAATGTAAAAGCAAACACAGTTTATAAAAGAGTTTACACGTTAGAATAAATTATTATTGGCATATTTGTTCTTACATAAAAAATATATTGACAGTTAAAACTTTCTCTTAAGCATGCGGCACATGCTAAGCAAGCCCAGAGAGTTCGCTCTTGATTGGACAGAAGGATTAAAAAACTAGTGAATTTAGTTTAAATCAGTCTGTTGATAATTATTTTATTTTATTTGTTGATAACGAAATTTATTATCTTTTAATAGTTAAAAATATTTGTGTTTTGAAATGTAGGGAAATTTGTTTTGAGTATATCTGGCAACACTGAATATTACAGTTCCCGCCACGGCGGGTAAATCGTCTGGTCGGGAGTTTTACGGCGCGAACGGAAATTTCGAAGTTAAAAAGGTAAGTGAAAAGTATTTAGCAGTTTATTTATCTTATCTCAATCTTACAATGATTATTAATTGACGTTTGTGACCAAAGCTTGAAACAGTTTTATATAAATTGTAAGAATGGTTTAAGTCATTGTTGTGTTGGGCTATTAGGTTATGGGTGTAACGTTAGGTTACATTGAACACTTTCAAATGAGTTGATTAGACCCAGGGAGACTTAGTAAACTTTATTACGAGTAACAATAGTAACGAATAGCAACTTAAGTACAGTAGTCTGACACGAGGTCTCACACAAAAGTGGAGGTAGACGAAGGAACTACACTTACAGTCAAGGTCTGTATAAGAAGGTCAGGACACGCGTGACCTACTTCTTGAGCCGCCATTTTGGGATTATTTGAGTCACATGTTTTAAGCAAACTTGTACGAGCAGTCAGTTTTAGACGACATTAATTAAACTAAAATTGCATAAATCCATTGATTTTCAGTCGAAAATATAATAATAATTTTGGATGATTATGCAACCCCAATTTTTTGTAACTTTTCGATCAAATAGTTTAAAAGAAACAATCATTCATATCATTTTCTGTTGTGATTGAAACTAATTATATAGGTGCTAAAACTGATGCAATTACGTGTATAGGCACTTCGTAAAATAATGCAATAACATCAAAGAAAATTTAAAGTATAATAAACAATATACAATGAAGTTATCCAAAATTTTATTTTAAAGCATTTGCCAATACAATATTAATGCATTTAAAAAATAAATACTGGACTAACGTTTAATTAACGAACATTTTTGGCTTTACAAAGGCTTAAACGTCATATTTTTCTAATTATATAAAATTTAATCAAAAAGGATAATATTAAACACAATTTGATGATATTTTTAACAGAGCTTATCCGAGACATAACTTTCTCTGTAAACACACAAGATACAAATATAATAAAATACCATTTTCGGAAGTCGGCAGAAGTACGCATAAATGAGCTTTTGCTTCCATACAGTTTTTTTACATTCAAAGTACTGTTCATATCCCTGGCAAAAATATGTAATCTCACTGACAGAAAAGTTAAGATTAACAGTTCTAACTGAGATTCTTCGAAATGAAGCTGAACAACAAATAATTTAATGTGAGCTCACGTATACACTCAAATTTATTTTTGTGCGATTTGTTTTGTGCGGTATATGAAAATTTCAAATTAGAACATAATTGACTTTTGTAAAATTTTCTAAAACTCTATTGGATGTTTTCTATGACATCAGCAGGTTTTTTCATTTTTTATTCAAACAAACAAAATCTAACACCTTATCTTCGCTGAGAAAGTTTAATTTTAAACAAACGTTTTCAGCCTATTCTATAGGCCATCATCAGGCTAAAAAAATCGAATAGTATTGTTCCATAAGAACGAATACAAATATTTAAACTTTAAATTAACAACGGATTAATACAAATATTTAAATTTAAAAATCAACAACGGATTAAAAGATGATACATAATAAACTAATAACGTATAGAATTAAAAACAAAATAAAAAACAAAATAAAAAACAAAATAAAAATCAAAAATAAACTCAGAAAAACTTCTAAACACAAGCATAGAACCATAAAATAAACATGTAAATTAAGAGTTCCTTGCAGAGTTCTTAACCATATACTTCCAGGCCGATGGAAGGCCCTCAGCGTCCCTCGCATTTATACACGCCCCTTCCAGCTTGCTCTTGTAAATCTCTATTTTCTCAGCGGTCCTCGCCAACGTTGGGGAGCTTACGGGTTTTATAATGTCCGCTTCATCCCATTTAACTATCGAGCTTTCGGTCTGAGCCATTTGGGATAGTACCGTGGCGTTGGAGCTTTTTCTGATGTTATACTTGTGCTCCTTGAGTCTTACACTCAAACTCCTTGTCGTAACGCCGATATAATCTTTCTTAATTCCTAGCTGTGCGTTCTCGTATGGTATCCTATACACACCCGCTTTTTCTTCCTTCCTAATGCTATCCTTGTCATTCCTTAAAATCTTATAAAGGTTCGGGGCTCTTTTCAGAATTATTGATGTCTCATTGCGGTTCGCAATTTCTTTCATAATGCTTTTGGCATATCTGTTATAAGTGAATTTAGTGATCTTAGCGGGACGTTGTTTAGAGCCTCTTGCTACGTTCTTCTCGTACCTTTTAACCATTCCTGTTATTGCGCTTTTCCTGTATCCTAAGGTTTCGGCTACCAGTAGAATTCTGTTAATTTCCTTTGCTCTGTCCAAACGTTATCACAATATAGAAAGGCCCTTCGGATTAGAGCCCGGAATGCCGCCATCTTATAATGATACGGATCATTTGATTGCGAAGGGATATAAAGCGGACTGTGCGTTGGTTTAACGTAAACACTGGTAGATAAATGCCCGTTCTTGAACTGGATGTTGATGTCTAAAAAATGAATTGTTACGGAACTTTTCTGTTCTAATTTCAGTTTTAGGCCGTCGTTATTACGATTGATGCCTTCAATGAACTCATTAATCTTACGGTTATTCTTCCATAATATAAAGATGTCGTCTACATATCTTTTAAAATATACTATATCCTTACGGAAGTCAAACAAAACTCTTTTCTCCAGCTTTCTCACAACCAACTCACATAGAATTCCTGAGATCGGACTTCCCATTGGAACCCCTCTTTTCTGTCTATATGCTTGTCCATCATAGCTGAAGATAGATTCGTAGCATATCAGGTTAGCCAGTTCTACTACTTCGTTGTTGTAATGTAACAATTCAGGGATTCTGCTGAACAATAATTCGAGTAGTGCTTCCTTGCATGATAGAATTCTTATGGACGGATATAAGCTGTCATAATCTAATACCGTTCCTACTTCATTTTCCATTAACGATATGTGTTGAATTTCCTTAACCACAGTTCCAGGATCCTCTGCCACTAGTGCATTGCTTTCAAGCTGGGAGGAGATAAACTTGTATAATCTTTTTTCTAAGACAAAAGTCGGTCCTCTGCACTTTTCTACTATCGGCCTAATTTGTTTACCCTCCTTGTGGGTTTTAGCGAATGCAAACAACCTTGGAATAGCAGGCCTTGGGTTCCGGCACTTCTTAATAAAAGGTAAAACAGTAGAAAGCTTTGTCCCTTCTAGCTTCTTGACCCGTCTATCAATGCTCTCAATAATATTAACGTTAACCTTTTCACATTCCGTTTTTTCGATGTAATCTACTATCGCCTTTTTGTAAGTTTCTCTTTTCATGATCACCAAATGTTTAGTTTTGTCCGCTCTTGTTACCAGTAAATCGTTTACATCCAGCCAACGCTTAGTAACCCGAATATCGTTATTCTTAAGCCCTCCTAGTTTCCAACGTTCTTGGTTTTTAATGACCGTTTTCCACCTAAAATAATCTTTTTCTATCGAATCTAGCCCAACGATTCCTCTTTCAATCTCTTGAATCGATGTTTCCCAATTTCTTGGATTCTCAGGGACGAAGTTCGGGCCTTTTTCTAGAACTTCCCTAATCTTGTCTGGTACCTCCACCTGGTCCCACACAACAAAAGTTGCAAGATTTTTCTTATTCTTTCTTACTGCTTGCTTAGCGATAATCCATTTCATTTTTTTAATATATTTCCTCGTCAAATTCTTATGAATCTTGTCCGTTAGTCCAACAACTCCTTTGTTAATTTCTATTAACTCTTCCGGATCATCATTATATAAACTATTTTCAAAGTCGATAATCTCACGCAAAAGTCCATATTTCCTGTTTTTTGCTACCCTGATAGACTTTCGAAGGCATGCTAGACAAAACCTCACCTTCAGTGAAAGGCATTCTTTTGGGACGCTGATTCTAAAAATTGACATGGGAAAAACATTGTTTTTCAAACATTCCCTTAAAAACTCCAATTTACAGTTAGCTTTGATCAGCTTAATCGTTAACTTCCTGTATCTTCTGTAATGTTGCACCGGTGCCGCCATAATAACATTAAATAAAACGTGCCCAGCAAAAATTATATAAACAAAATCTAACACCTTATCTTCGCTGAGAAAGTTTAATTTTAAACAAACGTTTTCAGCCTATTCTATACGTTATTAGTTTATTATGTATCATCTTTTAATCCGTTGTTGATTTTTAAATTTAAATATTTGTATTAATCTGTTGTTAATTTAAAGTTTAAATATTTGTATTCGTTCTTATGGAACAATACTATTCGATTTTTTAGCCTGATGATGGCCTATAGAATAGGCTGAAAACGTTTGTTTAAAATTAAACTTTCTCAGCGAAGATAAGGTGTTAGATTTTGTTTATATAATTTTTGCTGGGCACGTTTTATTTAATTTTTTATTCAGTAAAATTTTTTTCTCATATGTTTTTTTCGGTCCCCTCTCATTTTAATAGCATAAAAATTGTAAATATTATGTTATATTTGAACAGATGCGGTGAGTTAGCTGCCCTCTAGCTTTAGACTGTGGGTGTGAAATTTCACGCCTTGTTAAATGAAATAACACTTTCCGCAGCTATATTTATCAAATAAAATCATTTTTTAACGATGATTTTTAACTTTTTAATGTTAGATTGGTATTTAAGTGGAAATAATTAATTAATATAAACAATAAAATTTTTAGAGGATTTGTTTCCTCATTAAGGATTGCAGAAAAAAGCCCAAGGAGTTAAAAAAAGCAATTCTTAGTTATTTCGTACGGTTTTGAGTTATTTTCTACGTGAGACTTTTTTTATTCGGTCCCTATCCACCGCATAAAAAATACTTTTTAATTGTGTTGCGAAAACTATTTTTTATAGCTACTCGTGAAGTTTTGTGTGATTTTTTTTTTATTTTTATGCGTTTTCTTTTATGCGGTCCCTATCCACTGCACGAAAACAGGTTTGAGTGATGTACATCTCAAAGACAGTATCTATAGAAAAATACATAATATACACTACTCTCACATAGTTTAGAATGTTCAGTTGGCTGCCACTTATCCCGTCTGCAGTTCTGCACCCATTTCGCTTTCCTCTGCTTATCTGCAGGAAATCTAAACAATCGAAGGTCGGTAGACTTACTTTTACAATTAGGTGCCACAGAATAACCAATTGTGTAACGTTCTGAGTACGTATATATGTAATAATAGTCGATTCACGCACGAACCACGTATGATGAGCTCAATCGATTAGTCTCAAAATGGCCGCTGCCACAAAGAATCACGGGAGCGTGTCCTGACCTTCTTATACAGACCTTGCGTGCAGTAGATCAGGCTTAGCGCCATCTATCGGCGGCCAGGCCACACATCTAACCGACACTTGTTACAATGGGTTCTCAACCTTGAAATAATGGAAAAAAATCGAGCAAATCCTTTATCACGCAGATTGTTTGAAGCCCTTGTAAGAAAAGACGAATCTTCCCAAGCTGATCTTATCTTAAATACGGATATAAGAGGCTTAAGTAAACGCAAGGCACTTGGTTGATTTTTTGATCTTTTGGAAGAGATGAAAAAAAGTCAAACATTTGAAGAATTAGATAACCTACAGTTGTTGATGGACTTGGCTTTTTTAACTGACATATGTGAAAAATTGAACAGTTTAAACCTGGATCTCCAGGGAAAAATAAACATTTAGCTGAAATAATTAGCTCTATAAAAGCATTCAGAGCCAAAATATAGTTTTGGATGAATAGTATGTCGAAAAATTCTCTTGTACACTGGTGAAAAAAGTGACTGGTGAAGATAATTTGGTTAAAGCAGTGGTTCTCAACCTTTTTTGTTGATGTACCCCATTAGCCCATTAGTTGTTTCTCAAGTACCCCTTATATTTTTGTATGTAAATTTTATAATTACTGCATTAGATGTATACAGCCCTTATAACTGAGTGCCATAAAAAAACTCTAACTATAACTAAAAGTGGATTACATATTTACATAAATAATAATAAATTTAATCAGGAACATACATTTATTTATTAGTATTTGATAAGTATATTATATGAAATTACAGAAGTCATTTCAGTACGTGCATAAATTACATTTCCTGAAAATAAATAGTTATGATGGACGATAAACAAAATTTAAATTATTCTACAATAATTTCTAACAAAATTTAATGGGATATTTGTTGTGAAAATCTTCAGCAATTTTTTCAAAATTTGGTTTCCACGTTGTTAACTGATAACGAATGTCTGTTGATGCATCAATTTGTTTCTTTTTTTAGTTTTTGTGTCACTGTATTTGGCAAACTGCATTCGCACAAATACATTGTTACAAATGATAAAAGTTATCTTATAGCTTTATCGGCTATGTTTGGATAAGCTTTCACTAGATTAGCCCAAAATGACGATAAAGATACAGTAGAAAACATTTCTTTCTGTGTCGTGTCAGTAGAAATGTCAATCAGTTGCTCTTCTTTTGCTGACAAGCTGTAATTTTTTTATTTGTAGAAAAAGGATTTACTATCCACACATAATTTTCAATTTTATTATCGTTAGGAAAATAATTGTTAAATGAAGTCAATAGATCCTCAAGATGCTGAATTATAGCCTTTTTTTAAAATCAGTATCAACGAGAATCATCTTTTCTAAAAGATAAGTACTCAATTTATCAAAAATGTCAAATTCTCCTGCCTTACATCTTTTCTTCCACATTGAAATTTTCATCTTAAATGCAGAAATTTTGTCATTGGCAGTGAAAATATTATTATTTTTCCGTTGCAGTGATAAATTTAATGCGTTAAGTTTATCAAATATGTCACATAAAATTTATATGTTACACCTTGTAAAATGTAGTTAGAAATCATAAAATCAATGTGTTGTATTTTTTCCTTAGTTGATTTCTTCTAAACTTCACTCTTGCATTCGTTTAAAAATGCTAATACTTCAGAACGTAATTCATATAACCTCGACAATACTTTTCCTCAGCTCGACCAACGTACTTCTGTATAAAATGGGTAGTGATTACAACTATCTACTATTTCAGTACAAATCTGTCTCAAAAGTCTAGTATTTAACGTACTGTTTTTTACAAAGTTAACTATATTTGTTAGTGCCGTAAAAATGTCTTTTAAAGACCGAGGAATGTTTTTTACCACTAAATTTTCTTTGTGCAGAATACAGTGGCTAGTTGAACAAGATGAATGTGCCACTTCTTTAATCCTTACAACTACACCAGAAATTGCATAGCTTTAGCACCATCAGTGCAGATGTTGATGCACTTTTTCAAAACTATTTCATTACTTTGAATGAAATTATCAATTTTATTGAAAATATCACAACCCGTAGTTGTATTTTTTAGGTTGTCACACATTAACAAATCTTTGCAAAGCTCATCATTGTACTGATATTTCACAAAAAATAAAAGTACTGCCAATCCGCTGCCATTGGTGCTTTCATCTAACTGTAATGTAAAATAGGCAGACAACCTGATTCTCCGCAGAAATTCATTAAGAAGATCGTTTGCACAAAGTGCAATTTGCCTTTTTATGGTATCATTAGAAAGTGGCAATTGTTTTATACTTGTCACTTCTTTAGGACCGAATAGTGTTTGACAAATGTCAATGACACAAGATTTTATAAAATAGAGATTATAATTCTGTACTGACCTTAAAAATAATGGCTGCAAATTTATAACGTGCAGAACAATCTAAGAATTTTTCAATTTTGTAACAAACATAATGTTTAAATTTGCTAAATATCAAGTAATGTGCTCATGTAGTGACACGCATTGCATGGTGGGGATACGATTCAGGCCTTGTTATTCCTAATACCAGTAGTCCAGTAAAAACACAAAGTCCCTATCTCATCAAGCAATAATTTTAGAATAGAAGAAAAAGTGTTTTTCTTTTCTAAAATTAATGCTCTGTTAAACCATAATTTTACTAGTCTACAGGTTCATTCGGCACTAATGGCACAAACAGAGTCAAATCAAGTGGATAAACAAGTTGTTTGGACTGTTAAAAGGAAAATCGGTGTTCATACTGGGATATTTTAAAGCAAGTTTTTGTCATTTCTTTTGTTAATAATTTACAGCAAATTCATTACATATGCCATTTTATAATCAAAGTTAGATATACCCCTTCGATTTACGCTTGTACCCTTGGTTGAGAACCACTGGGTTAAAGTATGCCTAGGTAACCCCTATTGCATTGCTTCTGGTCGCTATCTTGTCTACAATTATGCAACTGCACAATTAAACACATGTGATTAGCAAATATTACCATTTTCATTTTAATTAAAATGAAAATTTTAAATTAAATTAATATGTAATTACGAGAATAAATAATAACTCACAAATTACAAATTAAATAATTAAGTTTCTAATCTTAATTCATTTGTTTTTTTTTTTTACAAAAACACTTGATAGAGTTGCTGATTCACATGAAGACTTTCTTTTAGTTGATAATTTAACATTCTGTATTTTCTTAGCTTCCACTTTTTCCTTTTTTTGCCACCATCCTTGTTTTTTAAAAGATTCAGGAGCAACGGGTACAGTATTGGGTTCGGTCCATTTTGGTATTTTGCAAGACCCTGGATATATCCAACTAATATGTTTTGTAAATATCCTAAAACATTCTCCAGATGTTTTTTAATGCCATTTAACATACTTTTTGTACATAGATGAATAGAGTACGAGTCTGATAATTTGACAGTATAATGGCTTGGTAAATTCTTTGTTTTTTAATCTACCCCATAATTATTCTATCTTTTGTATTAGGGTTTCTCATTTCCCAGTCTTTTGCTTGTCCCGGGATTCTGGGATAAAAGTGAACTGTTTTCCGGGATCCCAGGACAAAATTAATTATTTTTAAGATATACAAATTATCATGAAATCAAATGATATAATTTTTTTTCGTAGTTTAAAGTAATTTAATACGTTCCGCAACCTTCAAAACCATATTAATAACGCTGTGTAAGATATATATTAAAAATTACCTTTGAATTATGTAAACATTTTCACAAATAGAAAAAAATTTATTAAAGTTTGCTGGAAACTGCAGACGACAGCAACAAAATTCTTTGAATTGAGTTAAAAATAAAAATAAAAGAACTTAGATCAAACTTTTAACTTAGAAGATAATTTTCGTTTTTTAAATAAAATATAATACAAAATATTGTAAATTTTTATAAGATTTAAAAAAGCAAAGATGGTTGATATATTACTCCGATCACTCAATCTAATTTTTATTTTAGTAACGAGAAGGTCTTGCTACCAAGAATGCTTTTTCTGATTTAATTGATGTGATTTGAATCATGTTTAATGCATTTAAGAGAAGACAAATATTATGTGTTTTTCACTTGTATCCTGAAAGATTTCTAGTTTATTTTTGGGATTTATTGCAGTACTTCTTTTGTTCTCTAGTATTCTTGATTTGTCTACTTTGACTGCTTTAATAGAAACATCATAGTCCAATGATTCAGCAGTTTGTTTGTCTTTAATAATCAGGTTATGAAGAAAAACTTCATACTTTCAGACTTTGTACTTGTTTGTATCCTGGCCCAATTTGCACAACTTGGCATTATGCAGTTATTGAAGCTACTGTGCTTGGTTAAAAATTAAGGCAGCATAAGCACAATTATTCCAGATATTACAGGTAAAGAGTTTTGAGAGTCCTGCCACAAATAAGCTACGTGTTGATTATTGACCATTTGTGATATTAGTTTTTTTAATTTTTACTCGTTATGGCATAAGTAGGTTTAAAATTAATAAATACAAATGTATTCTGACAGTTTGAGTTAATTATACTTTCTATTTGCAAAATTTCCTCAACCTTAACACAAAATAAGAAAAAAAGTGAATCTAAGAAATTTGCGGGATTTCCCGGGTTAAAAAAAAACCGGGATCCCGTGATCCCATTTGAGAAACCCTATTTTGTATATTTTCACCAATTATTGGATTTATGAAGTTTTTGGGATGGTTGACAGTCCTATGTTTTATGTTTATGTCTATTCCTTTTAAATCATCTATATTATTATATCCTTTCCACTCATTCATTACCACAACACTACCAGAATTAACAAATTTCAATATTATCCAGTTTAATGTAACTTCACTTCTGTCGTTTACCTGACATACAAAACAAGAGTCATCTTCTCAACAGATCCACCAACAACCCATCTAGTACCCTTTAGTTTTCATACTTTCATTTGGCAATTACTGTCTCATCAATCTCTATTGTTTTGTTTGGTCCACCGATTTTTAAAGACGTCATATTATGTAAAGAAATCATCATTACTAACCTTAGGAACTTGGCCCAGTCTATAGCTGTTTTTTTACAAATACCGACAGCCAAAGCAGCAGTAATTAATGTACAGTACATTCCAAACAAATTAAATGCCATATGAATGATAGTATGTCTGCCTAAGAGATTGGCCCAAACTTTTCTTTAAATATGCTGTCAAATTCAGAAAAATTCTTTTTGCAACAAATACAGCGTACCATAACAGAGTTCCTGGCTGGTCTATAAATTAGTTATGTCTTCAACGTGTTGTAGACCTAACCAAACAGCAAACTTCACATCAGAGGGTATATTTTTATCCAAACATAATTCTTCAAAATTGTTTTCCATCAGGGAAAAAAATTTTCTCAAATTACATTTTGTTCAAAAGACATCATTATTATACTTTTCTAAAGACATTGTTTATAACTATTAATAGAATTACTGTTAATTAATGTAATAAATGCAATAAATTTAGCTAAAATATAATGTTTATACCTTCATATAAGTATAGAATCCAAAAAAATTCAAAATTACTCGAAAAAACTAGCACCAATTACAAAATCTCCACAAAATGGAATACCATCATCTATATATATAACCCATTCAACAGGTGTCCGTTCTTCCGTCCGTCCGTCCCGTAACCGTTTGATAACCGACACTAGAGGCGCCCCTATCGTGTGTCATATTTCAAACATTCAAATTAAATTAACAATTTTAATTATTATTTAAATTAACAATATAAATTATTATTCTTCATTTGGCCAATACATTATTATTTGGTCAATATAACAATATAAATAATTCAGTATATTTGTAATAGGAATTTATTACTGTCACGGAATGCCTGTAATGTTCACTAGGGAGGCGAATAACGAAAAACCGGATAGATTTGAACGGCTACGATAAAACGATAAGTGAAATAGTTAAGCTAATATTTTAATATAATAATAGAAACCTTTCATGGCACGAGACGAACGGACGGACACCTGTTGAATGGGTTATATATATAGATTAAGTGCATCAAACTTTTAAAAATTAAGTGTGCACAACTTTCATATATTAAGTGCATTAAACATGCCTCATAGAAATTTGTAATACTGCTAAAACACCCACTAGGGGCGTCCCGGGCTACTAGTTTGTATATAACCACATTTGTAAGAATGAATACATGATACATTAATTTGCATAGTAATTAAGCAAAGTTGATAAAGACGCCCTCTTCTTTTTTTTCCAAAAAGCTCCTTCATCGAGATTACCGGAAGTATGGCAATAGGGAGTTACCTAGGTATACTTTAACTGATAATTTTGACCTAACATTATTTATTATTCATCTTGAAAAATTTTTGGAACAATTTGAAAGTAGATTTCAATTTACTATTATTGAACCCATGGCTACATTTTTTGTAAATCCTTTTACTACACAAGTAGACATTACTGAAAGTACTATATGCAAGTAGTATATGTATGACCGCCTTTGGGATAATTTTGTAAAAGTTTAACACTTTATAACTTTTATCCTAGTATCTCGCTATCTTTTCGCAGGAAAGACGGCCACCAGGGGCTAAAATCGACGAATTTCGCAATAACCGCTAAATCGCCCGACCGTTTCTGAAATATTTTGTATCCCAAAAGCTCGCATACCCATCAAAACCACACCCATTTTTGATGCCCCTTCGGTTATACTTTTCCGCGTGATTTAAACGCGAGTTTCTGAAATATTTTAACATTTTTTCTATGTATAAGAAAACTAATATTTGTTTAATATGATACAGACTTCGAAAAACAGTTCTTAGATTCCAAAAAAATATATAAATTAAATAAAACCGATCATTACAGTTTTAATTTTATATAAAAGAGAACTAATATTTTATTAATGTTTTAATAATTGTATTTTTTCTGACTGACGGCGCCATCTGTTGACAAAAATATTAAATTGTGGTTAAATAAATGGTTTTTTATGTCTGGCGATTAGTTTTTTATGTCTGGCGATGGTTTTTTTTTAAATTGGAATAAAGAACAAGGCTCTCTTTCATTGGAATAAAGAACAAGACACTCTTTCATTGAAATGATCAGATGATGATTAAATAAAACGATTAGACGCAACAGATAAATTTATAATTAAACAAAGTTACAGATTAAGTAGTTTGTATTTTTTCTGAAAATTATATTCATATCTGACAGCAAAATATTTTGTGGAGCCATCTTTTGACAAAAATATTAAATTGTGATTAAATAAATTGACTGCTTGTCTGGCGACTAGTTTTTTATGTTTGGTGATAAGTTTTTTATGTGGCGATGGTTTTTTTTTAAATTGGAATAAAGAACAAGGCTCTTTTTTATTGGAATAAAGAACAAGACTTTCTTTCATTGGAATAAAGATCGAGACTCTCTAATGTTCAGACAATGGTTAAATAATCGGTTAGACACAACGGATAAATTTATAATTGAACAAAAGTTATAGATTGTTCGACAAGGTAAGATATTACTTTTTTCTCTTGGAAAAATTAGCGTTATTTTATGACTAAGATTGAGTTAGTATCTATTTTCCTAAAGAAGTTTTAAATACTTTTTCCCGATAATGTTGCGAGTGTAAATAATTAAATAATCACAACAACTTTCTCTCTCTCTCTCTTTTATTGGTAAAATAGAGACTACAATAATGATAATAAAATGGTTACATTTTCATTTAAGATTTAAAAATAAGCATTACAATAAAATGAATACATTTCTTCATTTAAAAAATAAGCGTGACAAATAATAATAAAATGATTACATTTCTTCATTTAAAAAAATAAGCGTGACAAATAATAATAAAATGATTACATTTCTTCATTTAAAAAAATAAACGTTATAAATAATAATAAAATGATTACATTTCTTCATTTACACGAATAATATTAAAAATATCAATAAAAAAGTATTAAAAAATGTCTATGAAGATATAGAATAATGACCATAAGATAAAGTATCTATTCCATTACTTAAATTATATTTCTTATCATAAAAAGCAGAAAGTGAGATTT